>NC_142590.1:23209673-23361428 GCF_965207765.1 Zootoca vivipara | reverse complement strand
CCCGATACATTCAAAGCCAGTAGCAGACAGCAGGATGGGGTGATGGTCAATACCATATTGGTTCCATTACCAGTGAGTTTGCACCTTTCTGACCAGCCCCTTGCCCCTCCCACTCTTCCTGCAGCAATCAGCAGCAGTGACCCACCTTCCTGGAGGTCAGATAAGGGCTGCTGCCCCGCCCCATCGTCTATTACCGTTCTTAGCCCAACTATTTGAAGATTCAAGCTACAGTCTTAAACATGCATAACTAGCACCAGTGGAAGCAGCGGGACTTACTTCTGAGTAAACATGCTGTATGGTTTTCAAACTTATTCCGACGCTTCCTATTCATGTAGGCACGTAAACTTGCAGGTCAGAATTGACCATTAGCAGTGGCTCTCCTCTCCCCAAATGATTGGATCTGCTTAGGTGGGTTAATGTTGTTTACCAGCCTGGATAGCTCAGTTGGTTAGAGCACCATGCTGATAATGCCAAGCTAGCAGGTTTGATCCCCGTATGGGACAGCTGCCTATTCCTGCATTGCAGGGGGTTGGACTTAGATGATCCCCAGGGCCCCTTACAACTCTACAGGTCTAGGATAAACCTTTTAAATCATTGCCAGACTACTCTAGCTGTAAACCCCAGTTCTCGAATCATTGCTCAAAATCAATTTAATTTCTAAAATGCTCTTTGTTTTCTGTTTTTCCAAGGCCACCAGCCATTGAATTGCTGAAGGATGGGGAAAGGTACGGTAGAAATGGTGGTTTCATTTATGTATCCACAATCTGGTTGGAAGAAGTCTTTGATTTCCTGTTCTCTTCAGTCACACGGCCGCGGCTCTTGCAGGCCTCCAGAAAGTGCTGTTTGCCTTGATTGTTTCCCCCTTTTGTGATGGCGAAGGGTCTGTTTGATCTGTATGATTTACAGCTGCCCCTAGTGCTGCGGCACAATCAGACCTGTTGAAACATGACACAAGCACAGTGTTTGCTCTCGGGCCCGAAGCATCGGGGTTTTGTTTGTGACTTCCTTTGTAACTGAAATGGGACCAATTATATGTGCCGAAAGCTTGCTTACATCTCCAGGTAAAATGTCAAATGGGTAGATCCACTGGTTTTGTATTTATTTAAAAGGAGAGAGAAAGCTTTGGCCGGATCTGCAATCTGGGGTGGGTTTTGTGTGTGCATGTTTCAGTGGTTTCATTTTGCTTGGTTTCTAGTGGTCGTTACTTCGTCTGCATCTAGAGCAGAATGCAATTTCACAGCAGTTGCTTTTCTAGTATATCACTGGGAGCAGGGAGGATCTGTGTCGTGCTTGTTGTCATAGAAATAGTTAGGATCTATTTATTCGTTTTTTTACGAAACCCCTTTCTTTACAAATCCAGAAATTTATGAAACTGGTGTTTCTCAAAGGTCCAGTTGCTGAGGTACACTTTGTCCCCACACCCAAAATTACTTTATTGGCCTGAATATAAGACACACCCCAAATAAGCCACACCTTTAAAATTCAGGGTTTATTTGCGGGTGCTACCCGCCTCCCGGCAGTACCTCCTTGAACAGGGGAAGGGGGGGGACAGCTGGCTGGCACTCGGCATCCCGCTCCCCAAGCCGGCACCGGCACTCGGTTTCGAGCGCACTGCATGCCCGCCTCCTGGCACTACCTCCCCAAGCCGGCACCGGCAGGCCCCTGTTCAGGGCAGTAGTGCCAGGAGGCGCGCATGCAGCGTTCGGTTCCGAATATAAGCCACACTTTAACTTTTCACAGTCAGAATTTGGGGTGGGGGGAGTGTGACTTATATGCAGGCCAATACAGTACTTGAGAGGGAACGCCTGCCTCCACATCAGCTTCCCATTGGCAGAAAGCATCAATCATCTGGGGCTCTTCTCTGGGTGACGCTGCCGTCTAAAGCGAGGCAGGTGGCAGCTAGGGAGAGAGAGGTCCCATCTGCATGGCACATTTAAAGCAGTAACATGCCACTTTAAACAGCCATGCCTTCCTCCAAAGGATCTTGGGAACTGTAGTTCATTAAGTCTGGAGAGTTGTTAGGAAACACTTCACAAACTACGATTCCCACAGTGGTTTAATTATCCGTCTTTCTTTCGAGGGAACTCTGGGACTTGCAGCTCTATGAGAGGGTCTCCTAACAACTCTCAGTTCCCTTAACAAACTACAGTTCCCAGGATTCTCTGGAGGAACCCACGGCTATTAAAAATTGCATAATGGGTGCTTCTCAGGGTCGTGGGTTTGAGCCCTACATTGGGTAGAAGATTCCTGCATTGCAGGGGGGTCCCTTTCAGCTCTCCAATTTTATGAATCTGTGAAAAGTGTATAGATAATGGCACAGAGAGAGAGAGCCTTCTCAGTGGTGGTACTCAATGTACCACCCTCCCTAGGAAAGCACACTTGACACGAATGTGAAAATCTTCCCTCTCTTCAGATCTCTAGTTAATAAACATGCTTGTTGATTTGTTTGTTACTAATTTATGGCAGGCACAGGCAAACTCGGCCTTCCAGATGTTTTGGGACTACAACTCCCATAATCTCTAGCTAGCGGGACCAGTGGTCAGGGATGATGGGAGTTGTAGTCCCAAAACATCTGGAGGGCTAAGCTTGCCTATGCCTGATTTATGGCTTGCCCTTTACATACATGTTTCAAGACATACCATAAAAACAACTAAAATAGTGACAAGAACAAATTTAAAAAAAACATGAAGATGGGTTTAGAATCAATGCAAAATGAACACCTAAGACAGAAACCTTTTCACTCAGCTAGGAAAGCCTGCAAAAAATGAATCAGTTTTTTGCAGAAAATGGGTGCCTTCCATATCTCAACAGGATGCTGTTCCATAGAATGGGGGCAGCCACGCTGAAAATTGCTGTGATGCTTTTATAGCTGCCAGATCCTCCTCTCACTTATTTTATCCTTTTTTATTTTGTCAACGTGTTTTTATATTTGTTTGCTCCCCCCTCCCCCAACAGTGGCCACTCTGGGAAGGAAGTGAAATTAGTCAATGAAGCAATCAACACATTAGACATTGAAAACCCTCTCCCAGCAGCAACCCAGGGCGACTTCAGCGTAGACAGTGAGAGCAGCAGTGAGGCCGAACAAGAATTTGTCTCCTCTGTTCTGCAAGAAAAGAGTGTCCATCCATTGCCCAGGAAGGGTATTCTCAAAGAGAAGTGCATGCAGAGAGCACAATCCAAACCTACCAATGCAGACGCCTTCGTTGATGATGCCGCAGAGCAGTTAAGTCAGTGCAAATTAGACAGTCGAGGAAAAGAACATGTTCTGGATAGCTCTCAGATTAAAGGAGCTCCTGTTTCTTTATCCAGTCCTACTGCTGAAACTGTCCGGCTCTCTGAAGGCTTTGGAGGTAGCTCCAGCAGCTCGCAAGTCGTTTTCCTGGGTGTGAGCCCCAAAGGGGCAGAACTGTTTAAAAGTTTGCTTGCCAAATCGAAACAGACTGCGAAGCCTAGCTTGGAAGGCCCAGCCAACCCCCTCACTGCCAAATGTGGCTTGCTAGAAGGGCTGAGGCAGACCTTTACCGAATGGAGGACTGAGGAGACAGCGAAGCTCCTCCACGGCAGCGATGCTGCGGTCACCTATGCACCACAGCCCTCTCTGGCAGCTGGCCGTGAGGCAGAGGAGGAGCTTGACGAGGATGACTTAGAGAGTGTCGACGAACCTAACAAGGCCGCTTCTGAGAGAGGCACCCAGAACCCTTTGAGCCAGCCGTTGCCTTTCAAGGCCTCGAGTCCAGCAGCAAAACCTATACCCAGCTACGAGAAACTGAAAGAAGAAACCTCGCAGTTAGAGTTAAAGGTGCAGGAATTTTACAGAGGAAACTTCGCCTTAGGCGAAGAAGATCTGGCAACCCTGTCGAGAGGGGAACAGCATCACAGCAATGACAATGTAAGTATCTTGCCAGAGAAATTGGCTGGTTACAGCAGGCATCCCCAAACTGCGGCCCTCCAGATGTTTTGGCCTACAACTCCCATGATTCCTAGCTAAGAGGACCAGTGGTCAGGGATGATGGGAATTGTAGTCCAAAACATCTGGAGGACCGAAATCTGGGGATGTCTGGGTTACAGGCATGCACCCATCAATCCCCAAAAAGCAGTCTTTTTGTAAACATTGATTTATGAAAGAGCTCTGTGCATAGAAGCCGAATAATAAGAATACCGTGTTTACTCGAATGTAATGCACACCTCTTTTTTTGGCCCAAATATGCCGTGAAAATTAGGGCGCGCATTAGATTTGATGGCGCGTTTACATTCGTCAGCAGATACTTTTGGGGGGTTTTGAGGTTTTGAAAATTGAGGTGTGTGTTAGATTCGTGTAAATACGGCAAGAATAACGCAGATGTAACAATGAAGGTAAAAGATTAGAGGCAGCGCCTTGGGTGCACGCCTGCCTCCTGTCTGTTCATGCACCGTCCTTCATTCTCACGTGCAAATTCCACCCCACCCCCTGCTTCCCTTTTTGGAACTGAAAATGGTCTACATTACATCTGTGCCCAAGTTTTTGCCAACTGTAGCTAGTATCCAATGAAGTCTGGTGCTAGTGAGACCAGTGGTCAGGGATGATGGGAATTGTAGTCCGCAAACAGCCGGAGACCCAAGTTTGGGAAACCCTGCTGTGAATCAGTATAAGGCAGCTTCGTATGTTAAACGTTAGTCTTTCATTACTAAGGAAGTGATATATAGAAACGTAGTTGGGAGGGAATGGAGGAAGTCGACAAAGATACGGGATATAAGATTGATGGAAAATATTGTTGTTTTTGTTGTAATGTTGATATTTTGTTATGTTTTGTATCTATTATGTTTCTTGTTCTGTTTTATTACGCTTATTGTTCTGTTCTATTATGTTTTGTGCTTTGTTTTTCTCTATGTTGTGCTGTTGTAAAAAAATCAATAAATATATTCAAATAAATAAAATAAACGTTGGTCTTTCTAGCTTTGCATTGTCTGCATTGACTGGTAGAGGCTCTCTGGGGTTTCAGGCAGGGATTTTCCCCAGCCCTACCTGGAGAAATTGGGGGTTGAATCTGGGACCTTTGGCATGCAAAGCAGATGATCTACCACTGAGCTATGGCCCTCCTGTGCAGTTTTAAAAATATATTTTATGTCACACCCCCCAAAAAATACTTTTGTTGTGCCCTGTAGGGTGATCATCAGTGGCCCCCCGCCCTCCCGCTTGTAGATTCTAAAGCTCAACAGCAGATTCGGACACGGATTGTCCTTGAAAAGCTGCGAAAAGTGTAAGTACCTCTTTCACACCTTCTGTTCAGACACCGAGAAGGGAGCCATTTGTTGAATGGGGGGAATCGCTTAAGGGGTGAGACTCAATTGCAAGCGTCGGCTAAAGTCCAGCAAAGCTAAAGAGAGTTTTTTAAATTTACCATTCATGACCAGTGTTCTGAAGGGAGTACATTCGCTAATAAATGGCGTGGTTTTGCTTTCTTTCCAGTTTGCCTGCTGTTTTGGGCCCTCTTCGGATTCCTCTTGGGGATGTATACAGTGAACTTAAAGATCTTGTTAAGACGTTCAGGTAAGCAGAAAAGTCTCTCAGAGCTGAGATAGCTCAGTCGGTAGAACATGAGATTCTGAATCTTCAGGTTGTGGGTTCGAGGCCCACATTGAGCAAAAGATTCCTTCATTGCATGGGGTTGGGCCAGATGATTGCATGGGGTTGGGCCCTAACTCTATTATGATTCTATGATTCTTAACTGGCACCAGTGAGTGGCAAGCTATGATACCTTATTGTGAGAACATGGGTAAAGAATTAGAATCCTAAAGTTGGAATGCTACTTGTGGGTCATTGTGTCTGGCCAAGTTTCCCAAAGCAGGGTGGCTGAAGGCTAAATCCGGCTCCTATGTATTCAAAAGCATGCTTATTTTACCTAGCATACAGATCTGAAATAATAGTGATTATGTGAATTTGGAGTGTAAAATCTGGCATCTTGCCCATCATAATCTGATACCTTTACTCAGAATTTTCTTACTTTTGTTTTGCATGTTAAAATCAAGCTTCTAGTCCTTGGTTTCAAAGGTTTAGGAAACTGCGTTGGCTTTGTTGTTGTTGTTGTTGCTTCAAAGCGTCAGGAAGTGGGAGTTCTATATCGGTCTTCATATTCACAATGTGTCCTTACCAATGCAATGAAAAAACCCCACCCTCTGCAAACTAAAGTAAGCAAATATGTACATCTATCAGAATATCACTGTGATCCTGAAAGTAATCTTGTCTGAATTCATTAGATTAAAGCTGCACATGAAGGCAGTTGCAGTTTGTATATTCTGATTGCAGAGTTTCTGGTGTTTACGTTTCGGAGATTTTTTTAAGCACAAAAATAAAGACTTCACTGTGAATTATGCTGAGGTTGCTGCTTTGAAAGGGACTGTTTGTGTGTGAGTGTGAGTGTGTGTGTGTGTGTGTGTGTGTGTGTGAGAGAGAGAGAGAGAGAGAGAGAGAGAGAGAGAGAGAGAGAGAGAGAGAGAGAGAGAGTGAAAGAGTCAGGGTAGAGGAAGAACACAACTGTTCCTTTTTTAATTAAGTAGTAAGCCACCTATAACATGTTATGGTAGGTGAGTGAGAAATAAATGATAACAATAAATTTATTTAATCGCTTGTTTAGAGCTCACTGGTTAGAAATGTAATCCGTAGCCTGGCATCATGTTGTCAGAATGCAGAGAGCATGTGTTTGGGTATATCTGGAATCTTCCCCAACTGTTCTGCATTTCTCTTTGCATCTTCTTTTGATGTTTTCACTTTTATGGTCTCCTCTTCAACCTACGACCCCTCTGCCTGCCCCACCTCTCTTGATGCCATTGGCTTAGCTGCCCTGATGTCATGGATCTGCTTAGGCCCTACACAGCCGTGTGGCAGGGAGGGAGCACTTGGGAGAGCTTAGAAGAGGAACCCCAGGGACCACACGATTGTTAGCCCTGTGTGCCATGAATTTTTGGGAGAGGCAAACCAAAATGGACATAATATGGAACATTCTAAGTCTTAAAATATTTTTAAAAGTTTAAAAGAGCAGTAGGTGAGTGTATTTCTGCTCAGTGTATTTTTGGTGACCTGTACACTTGGTTTTTATCAGCTATGGGTTGTGATGGATTATGGTGGTTTGTGTTGACGTGGAAATTAAGGTTGCCTTTCCTTTGAAGGGAGGCAGAGAGAGGAAGGATCAACTTTAAGGACATATTACAGTGGTACCTCAGGTTAAGTACTTAATTGGTTCCGGAAGTCCCTACTTAACCTGAAGCGTACTTAACCTGAAGCGAACTTTCCCATTGAAAGTAATGGAAAGTGGATTCATCTGTTCCAGACGATGAAAAACACCCTGGTCTAATGAGACCATTGATCCATAAAATGAAGGCAATAATCAATGTACAGTGGTACCTCAGGTTACGTACTTAATTGGTTCCAGAAGTCCGTACTTAACCTGAAGCGTACTTGATCTGAAGCGAACTTTCCCATTGAAAGTAATGGAAAGTGGATTCATCCATTCCAGACGGGTCGGCGGAGTGCTTAACTTGAAAGTACTCAACCTGAAGCGTACTTAACCCGAGGTATGACTGTATTCCACCTTCAGTGACCTCATGCAATCTTAATGCTATCTGCTTTCCTAACTGCCTTCTTTCATTCTGGAAGCAAACCATTGTGCATTATGCATTATTTCGGCACTGGTGGTTTGTTTTTGTTTTTTTGCTAACCATAGCTACCTCCTTTGCAACCGTGATTGGAAATGGATTTGCAGAAAACAGTCATAATGCAATGCTGCATCCATTTAGCTCCAGAAATTAAAGGCAATAGGTAAAATTGTGTGTCAGGAGGAAGCCAAAGTCTGTGGCCTGTCAAGTATTGTTGAACTACAACCCCCATCACCCCTGACCATTGGTCATGTTGGCAGGAGCTGAAGAGGGTTTGAGTCCAATAACAACTAGAGGGCCGCCGGTTCACCATTCATGATGCCCAGCAATAATCCTTCGTGAAGACTAATTGTGACTAAAATTAAAATCGTCAGCACTTGTCGGGTGAAAACCCTCATTAATTACAGTTTAGTACGTGGCAAAAAGGCAGTGTGGTGATAGAAAAGCAAGAATTAAAAGAATAATGGTGGTAAGAAAGGTATTCCTTTTGTGTGTTTGAGTCTGAGAGAAGCCCTGCTCTAAAAACACATGGTTCATTATGAAGGGGAATTTAGCTACAAAAACAAACAACAACCCCCCGCCCCCAACGACAGTTAAAAGAGCGTGTGGTGAACTGAGCAACAGCCATTTTCAGCTCCATTGGTTTTTAAAGGAGCGTGTGCCGTTCATCCTCGGCTGTGCACCATTTTATTCAATCACCACTGCTGGGAAGTACACTAAAGAGTTCTCTGGAGACGTTTTAGGAACAGTTATAGTTCTTCCTAAGCAAAGTCCCTCAGTGCCTGTATGCTTTTGTTACGAAAGCTGAGATGTCAAATAATCTCTAGAGCCATCTGGGTCATTTTGTTGAAGAGTGAAGGGGGGGGGGGTTACGGAATAAAGAAGCCAAATGAAGAAGTTTGCAAGCGAGATAATAAAAATAAAAACGGTGCTCAATATTTCTTGACTTGTTTTTTTTTGGACTCGGAATTTGCCGAGTGGAAGAAGAGGAGTAGAGCTTTAGGTCATGGCTGGGGAACCTGTAGCCCTTTAGATCAGAGCTTTCCAAACATTGTCACAACACGTTAGTGTGTCGGCTGTAGCATGTAGGTGTGTCACACGAACGCTCCCCACACTCTTCCCAGGGCTGGAAAGGGTTAGTTTAACCTCCAGTTTGCTAGTAAAATTGGTTGGAAATGATGCAAAACTGAATTACTGTGTTGCGGAATGATGCATGTCCAAAAAAGTGTGTCACCAACCTGAAAAGTTTGGAAAGCTCTGCTTTAGATGCTGCAGGACTTTAAAGCCCCATCATCCCTGACTATTGCTGGCCGAGGCAAAAGAGAATTGTACAGTAGTCCAGGAACAGCTGCAGGCCAGTAGGTTCCCTGGCTCAGCTGGCAGCTAGTTTTGCTAGTGCTCTACTTGGTCTAAGGCAGAAATCCAACCATGTTCACCTCTGAATGAATGGTCTTTGGCGTATTACATGCACTTTTACCTTACATGGTTTGGATGTTAACTATGCAACCTTTAGAAGACATCTGAAGGCAGCCCTATATAGGGAAGTTTTTCATGTTTAATGTTTTCCTATTGTATATGCTGGAAGCCACCCAAAGTGGCTGGGGCAACCCAGTCAGATGGGCGGAGTACAAATAATAAAATTGTTATTATTATAAGTGAAACCACCATTACTTCCAGCCTTGGTTAAACTTGCCACCTCCAACCAAATGTTTGTGGTGTGTTTCATTTCAGGGGCGTTGCATTTGAAAGGCACATGCATTTTGCCTGACATAAAGCAAAGCGATGTGGGCTAATAACTTTTAAAAGAAGAGAAATTCTATTTTCCACCCTGTTGACTTGTGCCGCGCCGAGGCAAATAGTGTTAGCCGGTAGAACTAGTGAACCATTTCTACATGGGACATGCTCTTGACTGTTTCCTGAAAGCTTTCTTTCTCTTCTGAGGCCTTGGCGTCGACGCACAGCTTGTCTCTGAAAGCGACTGCCCTTTCCCTGCTCTTCATTATTTAAGGCTTCACACCTGTAGGTTGCATGCATCCTTCTTGAAGCGGCTCCTTCGCTACCGCTGTGCAGGTGAGAAACGTCCTGTGACAGGAGTTGGAGCTGACGTCTTCTGGCTTGAGGAGCCCCGGTCTCTCCTCCCGTCTAGCCATGCAGCACCTGCCTTGCCTTGTTCCGCCGAGCGGATTGCTGGTGTCTCCGCTGTAAGGAGCATATTGATGGCAACAACTAGTGTTGAGACCTTGCCAATCAATACTGACATTGAATGAGAGTTAATTGACACAAATAACTGCATCTCTCCGTTTGTGTATGAGAATGATGCCTTCTTGAGCTGTGATCAATAGTGCCTCCTTGTAGGGCACCGAAACAAAGCCGCATTCTCTGCTGTTTGACAGAGTTCTCCCCAGTGATTTTTGGACCTGTCTCTTCCATTGTATCTCATCGGGGCCGATTAGCTGGAAGGTTACATATGAATTGCCTGTCAAAGTGATTCTGTCAGGCCTTTCTTTGTAAGTGTTTAGCACTGTCATCGGCATAGAGTCCAGACCTTCAGCCTTTTGTTTCGTCTCTTATTTGCAAGTATGCCTCGCTATGCATAGAGGGCGGCTTTTTCTATACTGCCACAAGCCCTTAAAAAATTAAAAATAAAAAAAACCCTCTTCTGAAGATGTTTTCCTGGAAGCAAATCCTACAGAGCAGTGTTAGAAACTTAGATATATAAACTAGGTGCCAAAATGGAATGTCTAGTTGCCATTTTGGGGGCAAAGGATGCCTAGTTACCATTTTGGGGTAAAGGATGGACTGACTGTGATTAATTCTCAATTAAACATCTGGCAAGTTCAGCTGGCAACCTTGATCTAGGTTAAGAGCTTTGAGAACTTAAAAAAAAAGTCAGTTGATCCAGGGACATTCCACATACAGTATATATTGGCCTATTCCAACCTCTCTTTCTTAATGGTGACTGCTCCTGCTCAGGCTGTACAGAAATAGCAATTTGGTTCCAGAAATTCAGATAAAATAGTATTGATAGAATTCTACAAGATGGAGTATTAGTATGTGAAAACAGTTCAGGTCCAATGATCCCTAGGCATGCACCTGAAGATGGTGGAGATTTCAGGTGCCATCCTGGCAACCAGGCACCTTCACTTGGTCACAAGTAGTCAAAAGCCAGGTGCAAAATGCGCCTGGCGCCTGGCTAATTTCAAACACTGCTATGGAGTTCAGTGGCGCTTACTTCCTAGTCAGTTGCACATCGGCTTTAATTAACAAGAGATGATCTGCTTTGTATCCGATTAGGATCAGGATGCAAGAATCTCCTTAGCGAGGGGGGGTGGGGTTTGAACTTCAGGGACTAAGGATTATTCTGTATGTTTTCCTAAAGATAATATGTGCCATCATTTTGTATGCCTTTTCCAAGATGATATTGGAAGTTTATTTTCAGAGTACTTTTCCAAACTGAGTAGAAAAGAACCATGTGGGTGGCGGGGTGAGGGATGGAAAGGAAAGGAAGGAAGAAGTAGTAAATTCCTGCATTGTAAGGGGGTTGGACTAGATGACCCTCGTGGTCCCTTCCAACTCGTATAATTCTATGATTTTATTATTCTGTGTTCTCATAACATTGTCACTGAGTGCTACCATGAGCTTCTTTGAGAGGAGGGACAGTATTGTTGGCATCCACCTGTCTCTAGAGACAATGGAGTGTGCCTCTGGGGGTGGTGTCAAACTGCAGCGTTAGTTACTTCCCTGGGGCGCAAGCCTGGGCCATATCAATGGAGAGCCTGGACTGCCCAGATGACAATCTTTGATGTGGTCCAAAGGAAAGCAGAGCAAGATGTTTGGCACCAGCTTAGCTGCAGGAGTCGTCAGAAGGAGATATACAAGGCGCCATCCAACCGTTTTAGGGACTCCACTCCAGATTTGTGTAGGATTTACTGCTTAGCCTTTTCTTCTTCCAAACATATCCCATAAGGTAGTGAAGGTTGAATTCAATAAATCAATAAAACCAGACATAGGTATGACTCTAAAGAGAGGAATTCTGGTGCTTTTTAAACTTTTATTGTGCTATAATATTGGTCCTGCAGGAGTCAGTAGGCCCAGGGGTGGGTAACCTCAGGACTAGGGGCTAGATGTGGTCCTCCAAAGCTTCTCTGTCCAACCCTTGAGATTTCCCCCATGCTGCAAATTCTTCCCAAGTTACATCCTTCCCCAGTCATCCTTTCAGTGTTTATTGCCTGGATGGAACGTGTCCTTGAACTTCTCTGGTAATGCCATTTGCTTATTCAAAGGGAGGGTAGAGATGGGTGCGTCAAAACTAGTCTACTGTACTAATGCAATATTTACATTTGTGGCTCTACACAGTTTTGGCTCTGGCCCCCTGCACTACTGCATATGGCCCCTGGAAGGTTGCTCTGGGCCTGAGAAAGCTTTTCTGCTCCTGCCCCCTATCTAGACTCCAGCTGTGGAAGTATGAATTGTGATGCCCTGTGCTAGATGTTAATTTTATGTATGACTTGCTTTTCTTGCCTGAACATGCATGGGGAGACCTCAGTTCATATCTGTGGGCCATGTTGCTTGCTGGGTGACCTTAGTCCTCTGTCTCTCTGCTTTATCTTCTTCAGTGTTTCCCAACCTTGGGTCTCCAGCTGTTTTTGGACTACAACTCCCATCATCCCTAGCTAGCGAGACCAGTGGTCACGGATGATGGAAACTGTCGTCCAAAAACAGCTGGAGACCCAAGGTTGGGAAACTGATCTACTTCATAGGGTTGTCATGAAGAAAAAATGGATAGTCCGTGGGAAGAAGCATCTACCTTAAGTTCCTTGGAGGAAAGAATCCCAGAGAGGTTCACAAAACCACTGTAAAATACATAAAGTAGAGTAAGTAAATGACTAGTAATAAGTTGAGCATAAGACATAATTTGCATTTAGTGCTGGGCATAGTAAACAATTAAAAAGAAGGCATCTGTCATCTTTAAAGGCTGCCATCGAATGTGAAAAGTGGAAGCAGTTTTACATTTCTTATATTGCCATTGAAATGATACCTCTTTCATCAAATAACCCTGGTTTGGATGAATTATGTATAGAACCTTTTAGCTGTAGATAATTTTGTGGGCTATTGTGAGCAAGCCCTTTTTAAAAAAAAAATAGACATAAAAAGTTGACTTCTTATGGTTTTACATCACTCTTAACATTTTCTGAAATAGTACAACTGTTAATACTCGTGCTTTCCCCCCCCAGGTTAACAAATACAAATATTATTCACAAAACTCCCGTATGGACCCTGATTGCCATTGTGCTTTTGTCTGTGTAAGTACTCCAACTGAATTCATTTCTTCTCAATCTTTTGTTAAGTTTATTAGCAGCAACAGCATTGCGCTTAAGGGGCTGAGTGGTCAGCTGGTTAAGTAAGAGAGGCATAGTCTTTAATCTGGCCGGTTTTGTTGGCTATCTCTTGCCAGCTTCTTGCAGTGGGGACAAGAAAGTAGAAAGATAGGACATGAGGGTAACCTTGGAGAGTCAAATAGGGCATTGCCTTTCCTTCCCATAAAGTCTGCAGAATGTTAATTTCTTAGGTTTGGAAATGGAGAGAATAGTTTTTGGTTCTTTCAGCCATTAGCAAGCTGCCTTGCAGTCTACCCATATCTGTCTTTTTTTTTGGTGCATTTTTCTTCTGTCTTTCTTCCATGATGGCACTCTCAGGGGGGGGTTGTGATGGGTTTCCAGTTAGCTGGGTCAACCATCCAGGTGCTGACTTTAAATCAGGCCTGCTTTAAATCCGGAAAGGTGGTTGCTTCATGTGCCTTGCAACCATAAGTGTCTAAAGGTAGCCATGAAGGAGCACATATTATGCTGAAATCAGGAGTGGGGACCCTGTGGCCCTGCAGTATGTATATTTCTTTTTAGTGGTGGTTGAAATGACCATGATGGTCATAATAACCATTCATTCATTCATTCATTCATTCATTTGGAGCATCACAGATTCTCCGACCCAGGTTGAAATATTTCTAATGCATGTTAAGGTCCTCTCTTTTTCTCAAGCAAAAGCAGTGAAACATGAAAACTGCTGACGTACCATTTGCAAGGCTGCCTGGCTATATTTGGTGTCAGGTATATACATTGTCAACAAATTCTGCCCAATCATTTTGTGTGTGTGTGTGTGTGTGTCTTTAATTATGCATTCTCTTACATGATCCAAGCAGGCCTTTTAATTTGGATTATGTAAGCATTCTCCGCTTCCATTTAATCAACACGTTATTTCTAAAACGACCTCTGATATCCACCTCACCAGAATGCTTTACCTCCCCTCCATAGATGGGAGGTGGGGATAGTCTGAGGAGGGCAATGCATTCTGCACATGCTCTTATTCTGCCCCCTTTTCTTTTATATATTCCCAGAGAAAAGCTTGGCTTTTGAAACAGATTCCGCAGCTAGGCCCTTTCTTAGGTGAAAAGCCTTGCTGATTTAGATATTTCATTGATACCCCAAAGCAGGGGTGCCCAAACTAAGGCCCGGGGGCTGGATGCGGCCCAATCACCTTCTAAATCCGGCCCGCTTACGGTCCGGGAATCTGCATGTTTTTACATGAGTAGAATGTGTCCTTTTTTAAAAAATGCATCTCTGGGTTATTTGTGAGGCCTGTCTGGTGTTTTTACATGAGTAGAATGTGTGCTTTTATTTAAAATGCATCTCCGGGTTATTTGTGGGATATAGGAATTCGTTCATATTTTTTTCCAAAATATAGTCTGGCCCCCCACAAGGTCTGAAGGACAGTGGACTGGCCCCCTGCTGAAAGTTTGCTGACCCATGCCCCAAAGCTTCTTTGACACACTTGCCCTGGGGACTGCATGAATTAAGGGTCCTAATGAGCTAAGTTTCAAATTTAGTTCCCTCGCTTTGTTATCCAAGGAATTGCACAGACCTGGGATGCAATCTAACAAAGTGTAGCATTAGCATCGCAGAACGTTTGGGCCCCTCTTCAGCTCCCTGCACATACAACTGGATCCCAGAAAACTGGGCATGGTGTCCTAGCGGCTATGAGATGACTGTGCTTAGCACTATTATGTTTTGAGGTTCTTGCATTTACTGCAGTCGCTTGCACAGCCTCCTCGCGGAGAGCAATAGGACGGGAAACATAATATCAGCACACGGATCCTGCTGTTAAAATTAAATGACGGGAGGAAATGTTTTACAGCATCCAAAGGCACTTTGTGAACTGTGTTTTAAAAACTGGCACTAGTTGTTCTGTCTAAAAAAAAACATATAAAAGAAATCACTGGTGGCTTCTTTTTAAAAAATAAAAAATGTCGTGGTCTACCTTTTAGTTAAGAGTTGAAACCATCGAGCAATCTTTCTACGGCTTTCAGCTTGAATTACAAGACTGCAAAAATCTTACTTCAAAGGCTGTTTATTACCGCACTGCTGGTTCTCCTCCTTTCGGGCTTGCTGGGTCACTGGAGTCTATAGGGCAGCCAATGTGCTTGCCAGCCATTCACAGATCCAGATGTGTTGTAGGCCGGCCCCACAGCATCCCCAGAACTGCACTTACTTTGATCTTGCTTCAGTCTGACACATTGTTCTGCTTTTGTTGTCCCAGGGAAGGCTATACCAGTAGGCATTAGAGCAGGCTTCAATGAGCCTTACATCAGTGTCACCCCGGCCAGATACTGCTCAAATGATTCATTAAATCAGAACACAGAAAGTAACTTTACTTGAATGCCTTGGTATAAATTTTTTATCAACCGTAAGAACAAATCTTTTGTCATTTTTTCCCCCTCTACACTTTTCTGGTTGAATTCCTAATGTGTGAAACAGATCTTATGAATTTTTCAAGTGGTGTCTTTACATTTAATAAAAGGGTGCCTGTTTTGTTCACAAGTAAATATGTGTGTCTCTGCGATGAGCCGTAAATGTTTTCAGACCTAAATGATTTAAGTTTGTCAACCGCCCTCCCCCCCAAAAAAAACCCTCCAATACCAAACTTCCTAGGAATAGGACCATCTGTGTCACCAAACAGGTGTATTCTACTTCTATCATCTATAAGAGGCAGATGCTCTAATAATAGTGTGGTCTGTTGGACTTCCAGCTTGGGGGACCTGGATTTAAATACGTATTAGACTGCTTTTTAACCCAGGAAAATCTTCTCAAAAGTTAGGGGTCATCTTATACGGCGGGTCGTATTTCTTATATGGCGAGTATATTCCAAACTCTATATTTTAACTGGAAAAGTTGGGGGTCATCTTATACGCCCAGTCGTCTTATACACCAGAATATACGGTACCTGCTTAGTCACAATGTTCATTACGTTACATAGAGCCAGTCACTGGCTCTTAGTCTACCCTACCTTACACGGTTGTTAGGGGGTATAAAACAAAACTATCCCCATGTATGTCATCCTGTACTCCTTAAGCAAGAGGATGCAGATACCAAATGTAATTTTAAAACCTAGACTGCCATACTGGGCACCAAAACTGCAAGTTTTTTTAGACTTTTTCAAACAGCTCTCCAAAAATCTGGTCATGAACTGCCATTGAGTGCTGATGAATTGTGTATAAGATGATATAAAAAGTTAGCGCCAGACTGGCCTCTTAACAGATTATGAAACCATCAACAGGTTGTCTATGTGGCGGTGTATAAGCTACAGTCTCACAGCAGATCAAGATAGGGGGCCAGGTTAAACTTTGGTTTTCTCAAACTTCTGTGGGGCAAGGTGATTGTGCAGGTGGTTGCTGAACAACTCCAGGCACGCCTGGAGGATGCAGACCATTTGGATCCCTTCCAGTTGGGATTCAGGCATCATCATGGGATTGAAACTGCCTTGCCACGCTGGTCAATGATCTCTGGTGGGCTAGGGACAAAGGTGAAAGCTGTTTCCTGGTCCTGCTGCATCTCTTAGCAGCCTTTGATACCATCAACCATGACATCCTTCTGGACCGACTAGAGCAGGGGTTGTCAACCTGGTCCCTACCGCCCACTAGTGGGCGTTTCAGGATTCTAGGTGGGCAGTAGGGGTTTCTATGGCACAAGCTGAATCCTTCCATCAAGCACTGGTGGGCAGTAAGGAAATTTTACCATCAAGAAAGATGCATTAGTGGGCAGGTTGATTACCCCTGGACTAGAGGAGCTGAGGGCAATGTTATACAGTGGTTCCACTCCTTCCTCCTGGGCTGTGTCCAGAAAGTGGATTTGGGTGATGAGTGTTCAGACCCCTGGACTCTCATTTGTGGGGTGCCTCAGGGTTCCGTCCTTCCACCCCATGCTTTTTGACATCTATGTGAAGCCACGGAGAGATCATCAGGGAGGTTGGGCTGGGTGTTCATCAGTATGCAGATGATACCCAGCTCTACCTCTCCTTTAAATCAGAGCCAGTGAAGGCAATGAATATCCTGTGTGAGTGTCTGGAGGTGGTTGGAAGATGGATGGCAGCTAACAGATGGAGGTTGAATCCTGACAAGACAGAAGTACTTTTCTTGGGGATAGGGGGCGGGCAGGTGTGGGAGACTCCCTGATCCTGAATAGGGTAACTGCGCCCCTGAAGGACCAGGTGTGCAGCCTGGGAGTCATTTTGGACTCACAGCTGTCCATGGAGGCGCAGGTCAATTCTGTGTCCAGGGCGGCTGTCTACCAGCTCCATCTGGTACGCAGGCTGAGACCCTACCTGCTCGCAGACTGTCTTGCCAGAGTCGTGCATGCTCTGGTTATCTCCCGCTTAGATTACTGCAATGCGCTCTACGTGGGGCTAACTTTGAAGGTGACTTGGAAACTACTATTAATCCAGATTGCAGCAGCTAACCTGGTGACTGGGAGTGGCTGCCAAGTCTTAAAGGATCTTCACTGGCTCCCAGTACATTTCCGAGCACATTCAAAGTGTTGGTACTGACCTTTAAAGCCCTAAAGAGCCTTGGCCCTATACACTTGAAGGAGTGTCTCCACCCCCATCGTTCAGCCCGGACACTGAGGTCCACTTCCGAGGGTCTCCTGGCAGTTCCCTCACTGCAAGAAGTAAAGTTACAGGGAACCAGGCAGAGGGCCTTCTCAGCAGTGGTGAACCTCCCTGTGGAATGACCTCCCACGAGATGTTGGGGAGATAAAGAATTACACAAGTTTAGAAAACATCAGAAGACAGTTCTGTATCAGGAAGTTTTTAATGTCTGACATTTTATTATTTTTTATGTTTTGCTGGAAGCCACCCAGCGTGGCTTGGGAAACCCAGCCAGATGGGCAGAGTATAAACAATAACATTATTATTATTATTATTATTATTATTATTAGCCGATGCCAAACCCATAACACACGGTTTGGAATTTTGAATGCAACCTTCATCCTTTTTATGGAATATATCTCAGTGAACCTTAAGGTTCAGAGTTGGTAAGGCTTCTTAACAGAAACAATGTAGCCTCAAAAATTAGCTGAAACATTTGCTTTGATTTAGTTGCAGTTAGGTAGCCATGTTGGTCTGCCATAGGCGAAACAAAATTAAAAAAATCCTTCCAGTAGAGACCAGCTAAGTTTGTCATTGGTATGAGCTTTCATGTACATGCACACTTAAGAAGTGTGCATGCACACGAAAGCTCATACTAATGACAAACTCAGTTGGTCTCTAAGGTGCTACTGGAAGGATTCTTTTTTATTTTGCTTTGATTTGTAATGCATATTCACAAAAGGCTGCATTCCTAACAGAGGTGGCCATACATTGTTCCAAGTCCTTGTGTGAAACACGCACACTCCGCTTTTGACTTGGTGTGTTTCTGCAAGAGAGAGAAACAGTCATTGATTTTGGATGTGTGCTTGAGATACTGTACATATGCAAGGGGCTCGTTTATAATTATGTTTCGGGAGGGATTCATGTTCCTATGTAGCAGCATTGTTTTGTACTTCCTGCATGTCCCATGATCATATTATAAAGTAGTTGTGTTCTGTGTTATAAATCAAGTCCTGCTAGGAATAGTTTATTTTTGTTTTCCAATGTGTTTCTTATCGATGTCTGAATGCCTTGTTGGGCTTTCATTCCTAAGGATCGACTATTCTCCCTACTGCATGTTCTTTGTTCCAATCTGAATATTTCACTGCTGCCCTTTCTGTCAAAATATTGATGCCTTCGTATTGTAATAAAATAATACTTCTGGCAAATACAACTCCCCACCCCACTCCCAATATCTTTACTGGGTATCACTGGATATCAACTGAATTAGGTAAACAGATACAAATAAGATATCTAGAAGATGCATGCTAGGATTGGCAAAGGATTGCTCTATACCAGGGGTCCCCAGACTTACCGGGCTTCGGGCCGGTGCCCGCCACGCCGACCACGCGGCGGGCCGGAGGGCGGGGGAGTGCGCGCCCGTGCGCATGCGCACACGCACACGGTCGGAAAAAAATCGCCGAAAATCGCTTGTGCGCATGCGTATGGGCCTCCCCCGACCCGGAAGTGCATCGGAAATGACCTCTTCTGGGTCGGGAGAGGCCCATACGCATGCGCACAAAGGATTTTCGGCGATTTTTTGCTGATTTTGAAGATCGCCGCCGCGCGCCGTAAGAGCGGGCGGCGGCAGCGGGCGGCGGGGGTCGCCGCGGGCCGGATTGGGAGGCCAATTGGGCCGCATCCGGCCCGGGGGCCGTAGTTTGGAGACCCCTGCTCTATACCTCAGCTAGAACGCTTGGCTGTTGTTAGCGAATACCCCTGGTACAGTCTAATGGAAAGCTTTCAAGATAATCTCCAGAAACGTCCGCTTTCATTTTATTTATCTGATCGGGCTGATTCCAGTGAACTGTGGTCAGTTGCATCTACAAAGCCCATGCAACAGTTTCCCACCCCCCTTCCTTCCCCATCCCTTAAAAGCTTTAGAGACTTTCCAAATGTTCTGGGAGTAGCGTGGCAAAGCGTTGGGACTCCGTAAGTCAAACGGACTCAAAACGGCCGTGATGGCTATGGAAAAGCCATCGCTTTAAAATGCGCACTTTAGGAGAATGTGTCATGCGGAGAGAGAGGCTCCAGAGGTTTGCTTTACCGAGACGTAGCGACACAGAGACAAAAAGATCTGCATACGAGGGCTTTGTACATAGTGCAACGTAAAACGCAACCGTTGCCTGAAAGTCCTCTGAACCCTTACAGTAGTCAACGTGATCAAGCTGTTGCAAGCAAGTTTATTCAGAATGCTTACTTAATAATTATTATTATTATTATTATTATTATTATTATTATTATTATTATTTGTACCCTGCCCATCTGGCTGGGTTTCCCCAGCCACTCTGGGCAGCTCCCAACATAATAATAATAATAATAATAATAATAATAATAATAATAATAATGCAGCAATAAAACATCAAACATTAAAAACTTTCCTAAACGGGGCTGCCTTCAGATGTCTTCTAAAAGTCAGGTAGTTGTTTATTTCATTGACATCTGATGGGAGAGCGTTCCACAGGGCTGGCGCCACTACCGAGAAGGCCTTCTGCCTGGTTCCCTATAGCTTCACTTCTTGTAGTGAGGGAACTGCCAGAAGGCCCTTGGAGCTGGACCTCAGTGTCCGGGCTGAACAATGGGGGGTGGAGATGCTCCTTCAGGTATACAGGGCCGAGGCCGTTTAGGGCTTTAAAGGTCCGCACCAACACTTTGAATTGTGCTTGGAAACGTACTGGGAGCCAATGTAGGTCTTTCAGGACTGGTGTTATACGGTCTGGGTGGCCACCCCCAGTCACCAGTCTAGCTGCCACATTCTGGATTAGTTGCAGTTTCCGAGTCACCTTCAAAGGTAGCCCCACGTAGAGCGCATTGCAGTAGTCCAAGCGGGAGATAACTAGAGCATGCACCACTCTGGTGAGACAGTCCATGGGCAGGTAGGGTCTCAGCCTGCATACCAGATGGAGCTACTAGACAGCTGCCCTGGACACAGAATTAACCTTTTAAATAGGCAAAGGACTGGAGATGACTCCATAAAACTGAGCTACACCTGATGTTGGTTGCATGGCTTAGCCTTGAGCTGATGCTTTTCCTTTTATAAATGACCAGTGTGCGGGTCATCAGATTTGGAACATATGGAGTGCCTGCAGGATCAGGCCAACACCGCAGTTAGTCCAGCATCCTCTTCTCACAGTGGCTAACCACATGCATGGACCTGAGCACGAGAGCACTCTCCCTTCTTGCAGTTTCCAGCAACTGGTACTCAGAACCATATTGCCATGGAGGCAGAGCATAGCCAGACCATCTTGCTCAATGTTATCGACACTTACTGGCAGGGACTTTCCACTGGTTTTAGGCAGGATTCCTTCCCAGTCCTATCTGCTACGGATTGAACCTGGCATTTTTTGCATGCAAAGCAGGCAAGCCCTTTCGAACACATCACGCTGTTGCATTGACCAGGACTCAACCCCGCGTCTCCCATGTGGCAGGTGAGAATTCCACCACTGAACCATCAGCCAGATGTCACCGACAGGACGTCTCACTGCCACTATCTGATCAAATTCGGATGCAAGTCACCTTGCTTCCCTTTGCTCATTACACCCAGCCTGAATGTTAGCATTGCAGAGCTAGGTATATTTGTCTCCTGTGCAAAACAGGCAAAGAGCTAACAAAAGGACCTTTGTGATCTCCTCACACTGGTGGGAAAGGAGAATCAAAATCTTGAATTCCCAGGTCCTTGAGAAGAGGGAATGATTGTCAAACCACTCTGGGAGGAGGATAGGGGGTCTCCCCGCACCCTTAACAAACTACAGCTTCCAAGAATCTTTGAGGGAAGCCATAGCTGCTAAAAGTGGCATAATCCTGCTTTAAACATATAGTTCAGAGGACTTCTTCTTCTTCTTCTTCTTCTTCTTCTTCTTCTTCTTCTTCTTCTTCTTCTTCTTCTTCTTCTTCTAATACTCCCCTATACCCAGAGGTCTCAGGGTGGTTCACAGTATTCATAAAATATAAGCAAGTACTTCTAGTAGGACCGCTGAAATCAGTGGGACTTAGAGATCTCTGCTAGTGCAAGATCCCTTGTGCTGGTAGCCTTACGCACTGGATCCAACCCTTTCTCTTCTGTAGTTTCATGGTTGAGGGCTTATCCACACTTTTTTTGCCCTGCTCTTTCCAGTGCTTTGAAGCTCTGCGTCCCCCCACCCCACCCCACCCTGAGCTTCCCCACGAAAACCCGCTCTTTAAAACTGAAGTGCAACAAACAGAGCTTTAAAGCACGGACCACACCTGGAAAGCGCAGAAGGAAGGTGAGTGTGCGCAAGCAACTTAGTTTCGTTGAAAGGCAATTTTTTTCCTGCCTCTTTTGTTGTTTTCCTGTTCCAAGATGGGCATGCTGCATGGCCCAAAGCAAATCAAGAAACACTGCTCCGTGTAATTCCAAAAGTCCATTCTCCACCTTATGCAAAGATACGCTATGCTGTAATCAGAATAGTTCTGAAGAAAAGACGACCTGAAGTTATTGCACTTCCACTGGACTGTCACCAACAGGATTTAGGCATAAAAGCTTGGCACCGAAATGACTTTGGGTTCACCCATTGGACAAACCTGTTTGAGGCATTATCTCAGGATAAATGCCTGTGTGTCTGTGATTGGAAGCAGCTCTTGAAAACGCATCCGCTTCCTATTAATACCTAACTTTAATATATTCAATACAAACATTTGCAACCTTGAAGCACTCTCCATCTGTTAAAATGAAAACATGCTGGCTGGCTGGATCCTTTTGGTTCAAAGCATTTTTATTGCCTACCTTCCTAAGAATACGACAGCAATGTTAGTCCCAATAATTTTGCACTGATATGCAAAGTTGGAAGGGGTGTGTGTTTATACCAATTGTACCTATACCAATGGTGGTAATCATTCAAAAATCCTCCCAAATCAATTGGCTGAAATCTAGGCTGACCACGTGTTGAATCTGGCCATGGGACACTCCCTTGGAGGAAGGGGGGGAGGAGTAATGCTTGCTGATTTCTCCTACAACCACTTGTGCCCCTTGAAAAACTGCTGCAGAGGATCAAGAGGCCCTCCAAAAAAGGGTGGGATGTGGCCCTTAGTGATGCAAAGGAAAGGGGAAATTGCAAAAATCCTCTTGTGGTTCCCAATCTTTTTTGGCCATGCCCCACCTAAGCATCTCTAAAATCCAGATGCCCCACCCCCCGTGACATATAATTCTTATTATTCAAAAAGTGAACTCCTAGTCACATGGAGGAAGCCTAAAAAGCCATTCACTGTTAATAACTCATTCTTTAATTGCCCCCCCTTAAAAATCAAATTGCCCCCCTGTGGGGCACGCGCCCCATGTTGGGGACCACGGATCTAAATCTTGTTCCATTCCACAAACAGAAAAATGTGAATACACTTTTATTTTCTTGGGTACTTTAACATTAAGATCTTTTAAAAGTGCATTTAGCTTGGCTGTATTAATGTTTTCCTGCTAGTGGTTTTATTTATTCTAATTTGCTCTGGCCTGGTTCACACAACACTAAACCATGGTTCATTTGAATATGCAAACCAAGCAGACTGAGCATGGTTTATTTCTACCAAGCAGCCACCGTGTGAAACGATGGCTTGTTGTTGGCCCGTAAAAATCATGGATTGCTCTGAACTGTGGATTGGCATTATGTCTGAACCCAGCAGCCTTGCTTAAGCCATGGGCTTGTTTGGCTACCCCATCCAAGACACTTCCCAGATTACAACGCCACAAGACAGAGCAGATTAAAAACAAAACAAACTTTGGAGGAACAAGCCACAGCTTGTTTTCTTGTCTGCCAGAGAATTTGTGGTTTGTAGAACAAACAATGATTAAAAACAAACTATGGCTTGGTATTCTGTATGCAAAGGGGAGGGCCGTTGCAGTTGTTGGCTTCACTTCTCTAAATCTTTATGGTTTTCAGTGTTATTGTTAGTCACTCAGAGAAAGTTAATTATTAAGTGGTAGACAAATCAAACAAACAAACAAATGCAAACCTCTAAATTATCCCTGGTCTTTGTCTTAAGTGTGTATGGAGAAGATTCTTCATTTCCTTCAGGATTTCTTCCCCCGTTTAATTCTGTGCAAGTGTCCTTCCCAGTCAGAGACAATGTCTCTGACATTGATTGATGCAGGTATCTATTTATAAGGATATTTGCACCCGATTTTGAGAGCCTCCCAATGAAGGCCTGCAAATCAGCTAATCATAAAAAAGACAGTATACAAATATTCCGAGTTTACATTGTTCAGTGCAAGCCCCGCTGAAAGTGCTGGAAGTTGTGTTTCGTATGCTGCTCGATATGACAGGAGTGCAGGGCAAGTAATCGGAGTGAAGTATTAAGCGGCGAACCATACACGTACTTAACTTTTGCAAAGTATTTTCATTTTGGATGTTCTTAAATGCTTGCGCAAGGAGGCTGCAAAGTTCCCCCCTTCCCGCAGCCCCCAAAGTCATCTCTTTATTCAGCTGCCTCATTCCAGGTGTTTGGCTTTGCTTGTTGGCTTGAAATGAAGATAAGCAGATTATTGTTTTAGAAAGTTTAAAACGAAGGTATGATCAGTTTTATGGTTGTAGTTTCCATAGTAACTTGGTGCAGGTGAGTAAATTCATAGAGTCTTGTATTGATGATATGTTTACCTAAATGGATTATTCTGGCATTCTTCCATCTGCTGCTCCCTTTGCATCTGAATCCGTATTTCCCTAAGTTTTTCCATAAGCATTTTATAAAGTACTATAAAGTGGTGCATGGCTTCTTTGTGATGAAACCGTGAAGACTACATTGCATTTTTATTTTTTATGCATTCTAGAGATGTATGAGTCTGTGTTGTTGTTGTTTTTAAAAAAATCTGCTGTCTTTCATATCTGCTATATATTTTAGAAACTTGTTCATCTCTTTGCCTGTTCTCTGTGCATTTGGTCATGTCTTAAAGATCCCATAAACAAATTTTGCACCATGGTTCCTAAGACCCAAGAAACAGGTTTTTCTCTGTTCCCTGCAAGCCCTGCAAGGTAGCCTAGGTTGAACTCTTTTTTTCTTATTTAAATATATATCCCGCCTTTGAGTACCCAAGGTGGTTTCCTGGCTCCAACACATCCCATAACATATTGCTTCTGCCGCAATGAATAACTTAGATTTCCCTGGCTTTGGCATCTTGCAGGTGGCAATGTGCAACTCCCACCATCATTGACCAGTGGCAAAACTGGCTGGGACTGATGGGAGTGATGTCCCAAAACTTGTTGGGGGGGCACCAGTTTGGGGTAGGCTGCTTAAGGTCACCAGTGAGCTTCAGTGGCTGAACAAGGTTTTTGAATTTGGGTCTGTCCGATCTGAGACACTGTCCTCTGCCCCACATTTGACGCCGTTCAGCTTCAGTTGTTACCTGCACAGGTAATGATTTATACCTGCCACCACATTCACTTAATAGAAAGATTGCCTTCTCTTCAAAACGTGAGTAATAGAATCGTATTTCTAATAAACACTCATAACTTCTCATGTTGGCAATTCCTAGCTTGCGAGCAGGTTAGCAAACAATTTCTCCTAATATAATGAATTTTGTGTGCTTGTTTTTGCTAATATGGACATTGTTTGGTTGGATCACACAAGCTGGAGAAGTGTGCGTTGCAAAAGATAGCTGCAGTTTGGTTCATGTGTTGTTTTGGGAAGGGCAAATTGCGTTAAAATACAGACCGATCCAAATTTCTCCTCCACCCCTAGTTCTTTATGTGCCTTGTGCAGATTGTTACCTCGCTGTGCTGATTCTCCATACCCTTAACACTATAAGGAAGTTCTTCTGTATAAATATACCACCCCCACCCCCCTGGCTGTCTATTGATGAAAGGATTTTATTATAATGCTCCATTGATACGACATCTTTGAAGTAAGCTCTTTGCATTTGTTATCTGTGATAGCTAGCAGCTGACAGACACAAAAGGGTTGCCTTTCCCTTGCAGGAGAAATGGCCAGGTGTAGCTTGGACAGTGTGGGAGGAGATAGACCTTTAATTCCGTTTCTTTGTCTGCAGAAGGCTGCAGGTTCGATCCCTGGCATCTCCAGGTGAGTCTGGAAAAGACTTGCTGTCTAAAATACTGCAGAGCTGCTTTCAGTCAGCGTCATAGCTGCCAAGTTTTCCCTTTTCTCGCGAGGAAGCCTATTCAGCATAAGGGAATTTCCCTTTTAAAAAGGGGAGAACTTGGCAGCTATGGTCAGCGTAGACAGTCAGGAATCAGGTGGCCAACGATCTGACTCAGTAGAACAGCGTTTCTCAACCGGTGTTCCGCGGCACACTACTGTGCCGCGAAACACTGGCTGGTGTGCCGCGACGAGAAGGGCGATTTGCACTGTCACGTCGCTGACCCGCCGGAAAGGAAGCCGGCCGGGTCATGACGCGAGGCGAGTGCCCGCGTCGTGACCCGGCCGGCTTCCTTTCTGGCGGGTCAGTGTTGACCATTGGCGGCCGCCAGGCACGTGACAATGCAAATCGCCCTCCTGGGGAGGAGGAGGCAGGCGGGGAAGGCTGCGCAGGGCTTCCCTTCGCCGGGCCAGAGCGGCGGCGGCTGGGAGGGAGGCGGCGGCAGCTGCGCGCCCGTGTCTGCCCGCCTGGGGTCTGTCCCTGCTCGCTCCGCAGGCTCTGCGCCTGGTGGGTCCGCCTGGCTACCGCGCAGCAGTTCTTCAGCGGAATGCTATACCGGTACGTCTCCCCTCCAAACTAAACTAAATATAGGGTGGCACAGAGTTGGTGTGCCGCGGGATTTTTTTTCATAGAAAAGTGTGCCGTGGCCCAAAAAAGGTTGAGAAACACTGCAGTAGGAGGTATCTTCCTACGATCCTGAGTCCTGAACTGTAGAGGTGTGTTTATAGGTAATGACTAGCACTTTAAATTGAGCCTGGAAATGGAGCGACAGCCAGTGGAGCTCATTTGCAGATTTCAAACACTGGCTCTGGGCAAAACTTTTGCTGCTCTGTTTTATAGCAGCTAAAGTCCAGTCTTTTTTATGGTATATATAATTTTTATTAAATTTTCTGTTTTACAATTTAGAAAATTCATTTAAGCAACCTTAAAATATCAGTGACTTCCCTTCTTCACTTTCCATGGTTCATTTTGCATAGCATAAATCCCTGCATATTTTATATAAACTAAACTATCCAGTTTTCCTTCCCCCCCCCAATTATCACTTCCATCAAAACTTATTTACACTGTTGAATTTATCTTCATGCTGCCAACGTTTTCAAGTGTACACAATTTCCCCCCATTTAGTCAGTCAACGGGCAGGAAGCAAAGAGAAAGATCCTCGCCGCCGCAGCCGTTTAAACCAGGCATCCCCAAACTTCGGCCCTCCAGATGTTTTGGACTACAATTCCCATCTTCCCCGACCACTGGTCCTCTTAGCTAGGGATCATGGGAGTTGTGGGCCAAAACATCTGGAGGGCCGCAGTTTGGGGGTGCCTGGTTTAAACGGAGCCAGACTCCGCCCCCCAGCAAGCCCTATTGGCCAGCTGAGGGGTATGACGCGGCAGTGAGGAGGGACTACTGCAGGGGGCCGAACATGCCCCACTGCAGACGCAGGGAACGGGCTCCGCCCACAAACCCTCCCCTCTGGATGGGAGGAGAGTTCTAACAAAACACGGGCCGCTGTAGTGGCATATATAAATAACCCTGTTGCTGCATCGGCGTCCTACTGATCAAGTGCTTCTTCCTTCCTGTCTGGATTAATGAGGGGGATCTCTACACGCGAGAAGCCATTGGCAAGTGAGAGAAAGCTGGCCTTAACGTAAGAAGAGACCTGTTGGATTAGGCTAAAGACCCACGTACTCCAACATCATGTTCTCACAATGGGAAGCTAAATCATAGAATTGTAGAGTTGGAAGGTACCCTGTGGGTCATCTAGTCCAACCCCCTGCAATGCAGGAATAGATTCTGCCCCTGGAAAGCCTACAAGAATCGAACTAGAAAGGACCAGACCATATAAACAGCTTTATCGAGTTAGAGAGACACAGTTGCCCTGTTAAATGCAAGGGAACAGCTTTTCGTCCCTTCAGGTGTGAGCAATATCAATACCAGGCTTGCATATCAGAAGTGAAAAGTGAAACCATCTCTCTCCCCCCCCCCTTTGCCCTTTTGCTTTCATGCTTTTCTGAAAATAGCCAACCATTATTGTGATTAAATCAGGGCTCGGCTGGGCTGCATGAGGTGAGCCTGCCAGCAGTGGGAGCAGTCAGCTAAGTTAACATTTGATTGAACTTCAGTACTTGCACGATGATGAGTTGAAAACGTGTGTGCGTTGGTGGTGGTGGTGGTGTTTTTTTGCAGCATTGATTTAAGTGTATTGCCTGTAAGTGTACAAAACACACACACACAAAGCACACATATATGAATGAATCATTTAGTTTCGTTTCCCATCAAAGAATAAAAGAACTTGTGTCAACCCAGGGCTGTGAACCCATCAGCATGCCCGAATGAAATTTTAAATAAAACATAGGCAGCACTCGATCTGCAAAATTCACCTTCGCTGTAAGTAAAGGAGCTTTGGGTGGCACTTAAAACTGGACTCCAAGTAGCCTTTGTTCTTTAAGAGGATTCAGTATCTGTTAAAGCAGATGTCAAATATGAAAATCGAAATGTAGGCCAATCTGTTCTTATCATTCATCTAAGTAAATGCAAGCCTGCCCTGTTGGCAAAATGTGGGTTTGGGGGTGAAAATCTGCACAGGCTCCCCCCCCTTTGCTATTCATGGGCCAGTATTAAAACATCTAGTGTAAGTATTTACTATTAAAAATAAAAGTTTTACAGAGCAATCTTAAATGGGGCCAGAGAGAAACAGAGCGAACATTGCACCTGAAAGGGTGGGGTTTTATATATATATATATATATATTTGCAATGTGTGCAACACAGCTAGGAGGCCTGTGGATTTAGATCCCTTGGATCTAAGTCCTCAAATACCCTGCCCCCCCAAACACCCTATTTTTGCTGGCTACCAGCGAAGAGCTACCTGCTTGTAGCTTAACAAGCTAGCAGAGAGAAGCCTACTGAGTACCCTCAAGCACACCAGCTATCAACATTGAGGGATTCGGATTGAAGCCTTGGATTACTTTTGTTCCGATAAAATTGGCTTGATCGGGAATTTCAAATGGCGTGAAAACCTTGCGCTGGGTCAGCCCTTAAACATGCTGCATGTGGATGTTGGTAAGCTAGATGCTCCCATTCAAGACCAGCCATCAAATATTCATGCATTCTAATGGAAAATCTTCACTCTAGAGGCACCCGGGTTTTTTGCTTTTAACACGATTCTCCCCACCACAATGTGTGTTTTGTCGAGCTTGCATTTAAAACTTAAATGCAAGTTACAAGGGAAGACTTTTAAAACTTAACTCCCGATAACAAAAATGTCCGAAGGAGGCAGTATAATAATTGGCAATCGGTCGGTCCAAAATGTGAAGATTTTAAGCAACGCAACAGAAGCATTGGATTTTGGCGGGGTGTGTGTGTGCGTTTATGACATAATACAATAAACGTGATGAGAACAGAATTAAGCATAAATCAATGAAAACTCGTCAAATGACATGATTCTCAAATCCAGTTGAGCCTGCTGTTTAGCTAGATTTTAATTTCCATCAAGCCAGTTTCAAGTTTGCCTTCATATAATGTACAAAAATAAAATGGAGATAACTGAAAAACTAGACTTATCCAATATCTTAATGTGATTTAAAAAAAAAAAAAGCAGATCAGTAGTTCCCTCCAGTGCCTTATGTCAGAAAATAATTAAACAGATAAGGAGGGAGATCCTTGCCCTCAATGAAACCACTGTGGCAGAAGTTTATGTTGTATGATATTTTTTGTTAATCTGACTTCAAGGACTGTAGGAGGCATTGATTGGAATCTAGGAAAGGTTATTTCCTTCCTCAAACAGAATTAATTAATCTTAAGTAATTGATTATCTAGACCTGATTCATATTTAAATAAACTATATCAGTAGAATATCTTTACCGATGCTACTTCTACACTATACATTTAAAGCAGTATTAAAACACTTTACACAGCCTTCCCCCAAAGAATCCTGGGAATTAACAGTTTTGTTACATCTTCTTTTCCTTGTATACATATGAGATTCTGGATTAAGGAGGTCGCATATTAGAAAAACTCGTAAGTTTTAATCATAATTGTATTTGGTATTTTATATGGTCGTCTTTTTGAAATTTTCTAATACAAGTCATTATGGCACCCTTCTGATGTGTGAAAGCTCAGCTGCAAATCTGAGATATGGCATTGGGCAGATTCGTCGCAGGTTTGAGTCCCATTTCTCCTGATCCGTACACAGAATCATGTGAACGAGTTAAGCTTTCACCGCTTTGGAGTTTCGGCTTCCGGTTGACCGTGCCATCTTGCTCAGACGGGGGTCCGCTCAGCGGAGCGGACCTCGGCGCTTCAGAGGTGGAGGGAATCGCTCCAGCGAAGCGAAACCTCCTTAAAAGCCCCAAATCAAGCTTTTTGGGGACGGATTTTGCCTGGCGGCGCCAAAAGTGGGCTCTCTCCTCCCCGGATCGGCTTTGTTTAAGCCCCCGAGAGCGAGGAGGTGAACTGCGGCGGACAGGCTGACACTGCTGCTCTGAGAGCGCGAAGCTGCGTGTCTGGGAAGTGGAGGCGGCCAATTCTTCCAAGAATATTCAGCAAATGAATAGACTGTGAGTAATTTGGATTGTTTGGAATTTAAATTAAGGCTATAATTTGGACCTGGGAGAGAGGGGGAAAAGAGGAAGCCACCCCCCCCCCACGGTAACATAAGAGACAGTAAACAGAAACCCGAAGCCGTAAACAGAAGATTTTAACTTAAAAGGATCCCTCAAAGGCATCAAAGAGAATCTCCCCTAAATGCAGGGTAAAAGGGGAGAGAGACTGTGGTTGTGAATACCCTGCAGAAAGAGGTAAAGACTAAGAAAGACCTTTCTTTTCCTCGGGAGCCGGCAGCCCAGACAACCCAGTGAGCTGATCAGGATTTATAGTCAAATTTTATTTCTATCTTTATTTCTGGACTTTTTGGAAACTTCTTTTTGGTCTATATGCTTTTGAAATGTGAGTTCGAACTTTATTTTTTTTAAAAAAAAAAAAAGACTTGAAGAATGCAGCCAGCTTGTTAAAATGGAGTCGAGAGGATAAACTGCGATCATATTCCACCCCATGTGACAAGTTTTGACCTTGACAGGATTGAACTATGTCAACAAAAAGGTACTCGCCTGAGTTTCAGCGGACTGTTTTGACCTTAATGTGGGAAGCAAGAATAGAACTATGTCAAGAGGAGACACAACGACGAGAGTTACAGCAACAATTCCGGATGGTGATGGCAGAATATGATTTCATAGAGGATGAAGCTATTGAAACTGAAGAAGATGAGAGAGAGAATGACAAGGATGGAGACTGTGATTTGGAAGAAAAAGAGGAGGATGAGGACTGTGATAATATAACACAAAATGAAGCCCACCAGGAAAAAAATGATGTTTTTACTCTACAAAAAGTCGGATGGAGTGCCTTCCCTTTGAGGGGGGCACGATTGGATTTACTGGAACTCCAGAAGGACCACAGGGAAGAAGGAAAAATCAAGCAGAGAAGAGAAGAAGCTCAGGGGTCTGATATGGAGGCCTGGATGGCAAAAGACTGTAAACAGGGGGTGGGGTGAAGGGAAAGTGAAGTAGTGATTGTAAGGATGGGTTAATAGGATTATAACTGGACTGCTGACTATGGAACTTGCTGGATTGGTGGGGTGGAGCCGGTACCCGGGGGTGTAAGGTTAGATTGGGAATAGTTATAGGTTCAAAAAATGAATTGATTCTGGAAAAAGGTGAAAATATGGAGGCCTATAGAGGGGGTAAAAATTAGGCACGGGAAGAAAAAATGGGAGTTTGATTTTTCAGTGATTCGACATTAGGTGAAAATGATAATAGTTAGTTTAAAAGTGGGATAAGCTATAAAGGTGTATGTTATAAAATATGAAATTATGAAACTGTTGAAGATGATAAATAAGGGAGGAAAACCGGGAAAGGGGGGAGGGTGGGGAAGCCCACAAAATATGGTTTAACAATTATGAATTTATGATGATTTTTTTTTGTCTTTTTTCTTTTTTGTCATTTTTTTCTTCTCTTTTTTCTCTTTTTCTCTTTTTTGTATTCTTTTTTTTTGGTATGACAATAGATGGTTGGATGGATGACCTCCTGCGTACTGCCCTGGTTCGCTGGAGCTTCCTGGTGGCAGGGGGGGGCTTCGGGGGCAGGGGAGGGGGAGGAGGACAGAAATTCAATCATAAAATGGACCACCTCTGACTGTTCACCTGCGTGGGATACTTCTGTGGCAGGGGAGGACCCATGGGGGGGGTGGGAAGAAGGTGGAAAAGGTGTTCATATATGTACCATTCTATGTAATTTGTAAAAACAATAAAAATTATGTTTAAAAAAAAAGCTTTCACCGCTTTGATGTACTCACTAACAAAGTAGTAAAGAGCTCTGAACTGGCAGGATGGTAGTTCTATTAATGTGGTTGCAATATTCACACATGTTCTCCAGCAGTGTGGATCATTCCATGGGGAAACTGATTTACTGGAGCATTGTGTGTGAGAGAACGAGAGAGAGAGAGATTCTTTTGTTCTTTCTTACAGCGCAATTTTAAACCGTTTCCACTCGGAAGAAGATCAGTTTCCCCATGGAGTGATCCACACTGTTGTTGTTGGAGTGATCCACACTGTTGTTGTTGTTGTTGAAGATCAGTTTCCTCATGGAGTGATCCACACTGTTGTTGTTGGAGTGATCCACACTGTTGTTGTTGTTGTTGTTGTTGTTGTTGTTGTTGTTGTTGTTGTTATACTTCATAATAGCACACTTTTCACCGAATACATATTCCTCCTATTACATCACACATTTCATCTATTGTACATTCTTCTATTTCATATATTAACCACCACAAGCAGTTCAAAAGGCCACAGATAGCTCTTCTTCCAGGCCTTTGGCTAATTAAACGGTGTTTTGGGCTGGCACCTAAAGGTACGTAATGAAGGCACCAGGCGAGCCTCCTTGGGGAGGGCATTCCACAAACGGGGAGCCCAGCACACAAAAATGTCTGTTCTCCTGTGGCCACCTTCTGGACATCTCCTGGAGGGGAGAACAAAGGAACAGAACTTTAAAATTTCATAAAGGGGAACAAAGTGCTTGCAAAATGTCCGTACCTTGGGTTGCATTGACCTTGCACTGGGGTAGAGAAAGCTGCCCTTCACTCAGGCTCACCGAGCAGTGAATGGTTAAGTCAGGTCATAATACGATCATGTGGATCCATTCTGAGTGAATGCACAGATTACCGTGGTCGGTAGCTGCCACAGTAGGATTCTGCATAGCACATCGCTTCAAATACAATTAGATAAAGGGGAAATTAACGAGCTATGGGTATTTGAATCAGAAAACTTCATTCAGGAAAGAAGGCTATGATGGTAGACAAGGAGGTCAGAATAACATTACAATAGGCCCTTTCATCGCTTTCAAGGCGCCAGATTGTGTAGATTAATGTAAATCACAAGAGACTGTGCTGAAATAAATAATGTCATTCATGCAGTTATCTGTGACTGATCAACCAGATAAACCAATTACATGATGAAATATTTTTAACATCTCATGATTTACTTTACTAGCAGTTTCCAAGGACTGTGCAAGTTCTAGAGATCATGAATACCCCCAAAATACAGATTAGAGCCCGATTTCATAGTAGCCTATCCAGCAAAAGAAACCCCTTCTTTGCTCTGATGCTGAAACACTCAGAACACCAGGGCTGGTTTAGCAAAAGTCATGGATGTTAATGTGCTGGAATGTGTGTGAAAATGTGTGGCACATGTACACTAAGTATGTAAGAGGCTGGGAAAGGGAGGGGGGAATAAAGGGCATAAAATAAATCTATAACCACATTCTGGAGTTTTGGAAATGGCTTTACCTTGCCCCCAAGCTATGGAGTTCCCTCCTCACAGAGGCACATCCGGTGCCTTCATTGTACAGTACAGTTTTCATCATAGGCTGAAGACACCCTCAGTCCTTTTTGAGACCTAAGATATAAATGTTATAGGACTTCTGATTGCAGATTTCTTTAGAATATCATCCACAGGGCTGTGAAGGTTAGCCAAAAATGGGTTAGGATCCTCACACCACAATATTCTCAAAATCAGAATATTCAGAGCTAATTAACAATTTAAGTCAAACAGATACCCAGCATTAAGGGAAGTCCATTCGACACACTTTACACATTTTTATTTTCTTCTTTTCTTTTATTATTGCATACCACCCTTCATCCAAAGATCACAGGGCCGTTCACAACATAAAAGTACAAAATGAGAACACAAAATACATAATGAAACAAAAGCAAACCAATAAACACAAACACGCACACTCACCGCACACATTTAAAATGACATATAATGTTAATCAGCCAAAGGGAGACAGGAGGATTCATTCCTGTGCAAAGTTAGTTACACAAACCCGTTTATTTCAATGGGCACGCATAGCTCTGCACAGAATCAGGCAAAAACAAAAGGGAAATTCAGAAGCCGAAATCATCAAAAGATCTGTGCAACAAGTAAGGAGTTCAAAGCTTCCATACATACCTATAGAGACCAAAGAGAAATCTATTAACCTAACAGGTTCCTATTCCGTTCCGAGCGAGCTTTTTGAAAACCGAACAGTTTCTCAGAATGAGGCTCAAGCTGCACCAAAAAAAAACCAACCTTTTGTGATGTGTTCGACCTGCACGTGGTCGGCAAGTGAAAGGACAAAGAAAAAGTAGCTGAACTTTGTGCGGAGAAATGAGAAAGCAGAGCAGAATTAGGCAGAATGTTTCCAATAAAAATTCTACGGCTGACACAGTTGGTGTTAGCTGGTTGTGCACCGTGTATTCGGATTGCCAGTGCCAGCCTCTGGGACAAATTCTCACTGGGGCAACCTACGGGGCAGTCTATCGACAACATGCAACACCTTCGTTGAAAGTGCTACGCTGGTTGCCAATTTGCTACCGAGCTAGATTCATGGTTTTCCTACTGGATTATAAAGCCCTATATGCATCTGGACAGGACCTGAGAAGCTGCTTCTCCCCTTATGTCCCACCCTGGACACTCAGAGGTGTGTGTGGATGAAGACCTGCTAATGCTGCCACATGTCTCTGCGGTGAGAGTCTTTTAAGTGTTTTAGCACCAGTTCTCTGGAATTCTCTTGCCTCAAAAGTGAAGCAACGTCCGGCATTCTGCTATTTTTGACGTTTGTTGAAGACCTTTCTTTTCTCCCACGCTTTCTCGAATCAGTCAATTTTGTTTCTGTGGTTTTAAACACTTGCTGGTTTTTAAGTTGGTTTGGTTTTTTGTTTTTGAAATCATTTGATTTTACAAGTGTAGAATTATAACAATACAAAATGCATATTTAGAGATTTCTCTGAATCTCCAGACTCCCCCCCCCATGGGTCCTCTCCATATTGTCCATGATATTTGCTACATTGCAAGTGTTATTAGAATCCTGCTAATGTTTTCATCTGCTTACAATGGTCTCCTAGATAAATTATAATTCCCCCCCCCCCATTCTTTATTGAAATGTTGGTCTTCTCGGTTCCTGAGCTTTCTGGTCAGTTTTGCCATTTCGGAATCTTCCAACAGCTTGGTTTGCCATTCTTCTCTGGTAGGGACTTTGTCTTCTTTTCATCTCTGGGCTAGTAGCATCCGTGCGGCTGTTGTCGCATACATAAAAAGTATTTTCTACTCTTTTGGGATATCAGTACTTACAATTCCCAATTAAAAAAACTTTGGGTTTTTTAAATAAAGGTTATTTTCAAGTTTTAATGCTGACTTTTTATCTGTATTAGGTTTTATATTCTATTTCGGAACACTGCTTGGGTATTCCCTAAATGGAGGGCACTTTATAAATGCGGGGTGGGGGGAAAATGATGTCTCTTCCATACAAGTAATGTCTTTAACCGATGGGTCTCAAACCTTTCCCCACATGCGAAGACAGGCTCCGGCGGATTGAGCGGATGAGACCAAAAGTCCAATGGTCAAGAAGGTGTTTTCTGCACGTGCTGTAGGGGGAAGTGAGGGGCAGGTGGAGCCTGTCAACATGGAAAGGGAGCTCATTTGGAAGAAAGAAAACTCTGATCCCAAACCTCCACTGCCTTGTGGGATATCTTCGGGAGAAAACCCTACACAGATCCGGATGGTTGGAGCATCAACTTACCTGCGCTGTAGAAGTCCGAGAATGCGACCAAAAGCCTTGTTTAGTGTGGGTGAGCCTCGCACCACCGCACTTTTCAAAGATTATTTTGGAGGAAGAACCTCTCTGTTTTATTTCCCCTCCTCCTCAAATGCATTTCTGATCTCTTCTACCTCTGAAAAGTATTCTTAGTTTCTTCTCTCTCTCTGGACTCTTATCTCTGCTTATTCCCATCACTCTGCTAAGTTCAGCTGTGCAAGGGTAAATCTTTGGCTAATTGAACAAGAGTCTTGGTGCTACTTTGGATAAAAGCTACCAGATTTCAGATTTAGGCTTCACTTCTAATCCCACTTACTTGGGAGTATACCCCCTTGAAATCAGTAAGAATTCTGCCATTCCGTATTGTGAAAGCATTTCAACCCCTCAATCATTTTAGTTGCCATTTTCCTGGTTCTGTAATATCCTTTTTCCAGGGGTTGTTGCCCCCAAAGCAGTACACACTATTCCAAGCAGGTCTATATCATTGATATGATCTCAGGAATGGCACTGGGAGCAGCCTAGATGACTTTTATCTGAACATCCAGCCTTTCCTCCACCTATGGCTCAGGGGTGCCATGGAAAAAGCAGAACTTTTAAACATTAAACAAGACACAGGATCTTTTTCATGACAACCTTTTAACATGATTAAGTCAAGGCGCAATGGGTCATTTGGGGATTATGTTTCACTCTGCTCCTTGGGACGCTTCTAATGAATGTCACGATGTCAGATTTCAGATGCAGAATGTGCATTTTAAGTAAGCAGTTCTTAAGAAATCTTCCCCCATCATATTGCTTAACTGTTGTTGGGCAAATGATTTATTGAAGCTCTCGAGGCAGCAGAACATGGACTGTTGGGCTGTTGTTTTTGTCTGTGTATCTGTTAAGGGCTGCACTGAATTATTTTATTGTAAGTGCGCACTGATACGTGGCTTGTGCTCGGGGAGATGTTTTCTGTATAATCACATTCCATTAAATATTTAGCTTTGAAAAAACAAAGTCATGATATTTTCTAACTAGCTTGGCATTGTAGGGCTGCTAGAGCCGTCTGCAACAACTCATTGGATGGGGCAAAGCTGCACACTAGCTTCCCAGCAGGTGGTTTACTGGGAGGGAGCTGGCGAGGCAGGTGGGAAGGTCAGTACGTTGCGCAGGATAGACTTGGCTGGCGCATTTGCACTGCAAGGGCCTCCCTGCCACCCCCGAGGAACAGTGACCCACTTTCCAGGAAGTTCACCTAGCATTTCCACCCCACTGGACAAGACACTCCTGCTTGCAGTAATACTTGCACCTGTATCTTCTTGAACTTTCTTGGACTTGCGCCTGAATAAACTGATATAAGATTGTGCTACATGGCAGCAGTGATGAGGATATTAGTATTAGTAGTAGTAGTACCCCGCCCATCTGGCTAGGCTTCCCCAGCCACTCTGGGTGGCTTCCAGCCGAATATAAAAACATAATAAAACATCAAACGTCAAAAACTTCCCGATACAGAGCTGCCTTCAGATATCTTCTAAAAATTGTGTTGTTCTTTATCTCCTTGACATCTGATGGGAGGGTGTTCCACAGGGAGGGCACTACTACCCAGAAGGCCCTCTGCCTGGTTCCCTGCAACTTCACTTCTCACAGTGAGGGAACCACCAGAAGGCCCTCGGTGCTGGACCTCAGTGTTTGGGCTGAGCGATGGCGGTGGAGATGTTCCTTCAGGTATACTGAGCCGAGACTGTTTAGGGCTTTCAAGGTCAACACCAGCACTTTGAATTGTGCTCAGAAACATCCTGGGAGCCAATGAAAATCCTTTATGACCGGTGTTATATGGACCCGGCGGCCACTCGCACTCACAAGTCTAGCTGCCGCATTCTGGATCTTTCTCGTACTTTGAATAATAGAATTGTAGAGTTGGAAAGGACCCTACAGACATATGCAGGAATATGCAGCTGTCCCATACGAGGATCAAACCTGCAACCTTGGCATTACCAGCGCCATGCTCTAACCATCTGAGCTATCTTACCCAGGAGTAGGTCCTACTGAACTCTTACTTAGTGTAACATTAAGTTGAACTGTGGCTTGGCTTCTAGCAGCACTGCGGGAGTGGACAAGGGGCAATGTGTTGTGATTTTTACCCTATGCTACTGTCACTCTAGTCCTGTCTTGGGGAAGGCTACAGTCCTCTATACACATTTACCTGGGACGTCCTTTGCTGATCAGCGGGGCACACTTCACTGTACCCATATTAGTTGCATTTACTAAATCAGGCCCCTTCATGGATCAATGCTTGGTTGGACAGTGTTCTCGAAGCTACGTACATGAGTTTGACCAAACTGCGGGAGGCAGTGGAAGACAGGAGTGCCTGGCGTGCTATGGTCCATTGGGTAACGAAGAGTCGGACACGACTAAACGACTAAATAACAACAACTAAATCAGGACAAATCCAGTATTGCAATATAATCTGTGGGTTGGACTGAGCAATGTGTTCTGCACGGATGTAGTCCAGTACATCATTGTTAGTGAAAATAGCCTTCGCTGCAAAAGGTCTACAAGATTTACTTTCAGGGTTTTTTTGAAGGGGCGGGGGGAGAGAGAATTAAAATATTCTAATACTAGAGTACTTGAGTGCATATTATTACCGCACTGGCAGATTCTGCTTACAGGGAAAGTATTTTATAAAAAGCTAGGGATTTATCATTTCTTCGTTTTGTTAGGGAAGAGGGAGAATTGCAAATGCTGTTCATGTTAACCAGCTGTCGCTTAATAGCTTGCTTAATAGTAGCCCGGTGCTGCTGCTTGTCTTAACATGAGATTTCACTCAGCTTTTTCTTGTGTAGCATCTGTGGAGTAGGCAGCTTAATAGGGGTCTGTCGTTCGGATGTACTCTTGACACTCTAGCTTTTTCTTAGCTTTGCCAAGGCCTGTTTGCCATATGCTGGGTGGAAGGGTATCAAGGCTGCACTGCTTTCTCGTCTGTGATCTGATGCATGGTACATTCTTTGTTCTTTAGTGCAAACCCAGCACTTGGTTTCTCTGCATAGGTGGCCGCCTATAGGCAAACCTTGAATTATTGCCTTGCTACTTGGAGGTAATTGTGGAGTGGGGTGGGGTGGGGGAGTTAGATGATTGCAAAGGGACAGGGAGAGACATTTCTTAAAGCCAAGGTTGCAAAATGCTAGCTCGGTTAGGTTTCTGCCCCACTGCCCTATGGCAGCGCCAGGGGAAAAACTGTAGCATTGGCATGTTGTGAGGATTCTAGAGAGCCATTTAGGATGCCCACTCAGTTCTTTATTATGAGCTGCCCCTTGGCCTCACGTGAACTGAAAGAGTGCCCTAGGACGTTCCCATGAATCCTCTGTGACTGCACATTACAGTGGGGATTCAGTAGAGGGGGCCACCTCAGGTCCAGGGGCCAAAGCTGGCCTCTCTGTATAGTTCTCAGGACTTTCCCTGGTCCACCCCGCCTCCTCGGCCACAACCGTTCTGGCCAGGCCACATTCCTCACTGACTCAACTTCACACTCCAATTTTTTTGCCGGAATGTGTCCTTGAATTTTTACATGGCTTCTTACTTGCCTGGATGGAGCACAGTGTCACGGCAGGTGTCCGGAGCAGATCAGCAATAACTCACACAGCTTTAGGGAACTCTTTATTCAAAGAAACCAGGCAGCTCAGCAGGCCAGGTCTAGGGAGCACAGCAACTCTTCCCAGTACGACTTGCCCCTATGAGGCAGTTGTGAGGACTAAAGGTCCCCCGGCTTCCCACAGCTCCCTAAGGCTCCTCCCCCCCCCTGGTTCCTTCCCAAGCAATCTGAGGCTCTTCTGTCTTGCCTGTCTTTGCTCTGCCCTCTTCATACCTCTTCAGGTTCTGGGGGACCAGGGGAAGGAGAGCTTATCGCATCAGGAGGCTGGCTTCCTCACCAGCCTGACTCATTGCTACCTCTTGGCCCCCTTTTTCTCCGCCTCTGCCGCTGATTCTGGACTGCTCTCTGCCACAGCCTCTTCCTGCTCACTAAACCCTGTTGCCTCTTCAGCTTCCGACACCCCATCCTCCTCCCAGTCTGCTCCCTCTTCTACTACTGACCACTCATCATCGTCCCGCCAGCAATCCCCTGGCTTTGAGTCTTCTCCCCTTGGGGGTCCCCTGGGGGGTTCCCCAGCTGGTGCCTCCCACCACTCCTCTGCATCCAGCCAGTACATGACAGATAGAGAGAGGTGCACTAGTGTGTCTAGAAAGTAGCCTAGCAGGCAAAGGTAACATTTACACCCACTGCACCGTCTGCTTTTGCCTCTGGCCCTGCCTGTCACTTTCACGTGGCCCCCAGAAGGTTAACCAGTAAGGAATGTGGCCCTCAGTCTGAAATAAGGTTCCCTGATTTCCTACCTTTCATTCAAGGAGCTTAAGCCATTGTACATGGTTTTATTCCCACCCCCATATTATCCTCACAACCACCTTGTGTGGTAGGTGTGGCTGCTTTTGAGTGGGCCAAGGTCACCCAGTAAGCTTTGTGGATTTCAACTTGGGTCCCACCCACTCAGTCCAACATTCTTAAGCTCTATGCCAGCCTGGTTCTTCCATGTAAGCTTATCCATTGCTGATCTCCCAGTTGAGAAATTCTGAAGAACCCCCCCCCCCCCCAAGTTCCCTGAAACACAGTTTAAAAACCACTTCCCTTTGGTGTCGTGGTCTCTGCCAACATGGGCAAAGCTTGCTGCTGAAAGGGAGGTGCCTGAATCAAAAAGCTACTGGTTAGGGAGGGGGGAAATTTGGGAGGGCTGCTCTGAAACTTCAGGGTCTGCGAAAGTGGCTTCATGGACAAAGCATTGCAGATGCCTCTGATCACTCGGGTTGCTGTTATTCCAATTGCTGTTGTGTTGGGATTTTTTTAACTTTAGAATTGAGGTGCATATGAGATGATGAAAACCCTTAACCTGCTGGCAGCTTTACCGTTCTGTGTTCACATGTGACAGACTGGTTTTTCTTCATACGGACTGACATTTCACCTCCTGAGTTCAACACCTTTTTTTAAAAAAAAGAAAAAAGCCACACACACGTACAGTGCTGTTAAGGGAGGAAATCAGTGGTGGGTCTTTTAAAATAGTAACAAGATTTTCTTCTCGTCATTCTTGGCTTCATACAATGACATCTTGAGCTGCTTATCTGTTGGTCTGACCGTTACTTCTTGCTAAGGCTCTTTCAAAGCCTGATTTGGGGTGCTTCAAGGAACGGAGGCACAGCTAAGAAAATGCACTGCTCTGATTGCCTCTCGCTCTCTCCCCATTGATCTGCCATTTCCGAGAGTTATTTTATCCATATTTTATGTGCCCGCGGGCAGTGAAGTTAAATTAAATAAGCATCTGAAAGTCCTCTGTGGGGAAGTTTCCTGGCGTTTTATAGAAATCATGAAACATAACAAAGCAAGTTTAGTATATTTATCAAAAAAAACAAACACATACACAGCTTATAGAATCACAGAATCATAGAATTGAAGAGTTGGAAGGGATCATGAGCTTCATCTAGTTCAACCCTGTTATGCAGGAATCTCAACTAAAGCATCCATGACAGATGGCCATCCAACCTGTGCTTTAAAACCCCCCATGAAGGAGAGTCCATCACCTTCCAAGGGTGTCCATTCCACTGTCAAACAGCTCTTATCATCAGAAAGTTCATCCTGATATTGAGTCGGAATCTCCTTTCTTGTAACATGAAGCCATTGGTTTGGGTCCTGCCTTCTGGTGCAGGAGAAAACAAGCTTGCTCCAACTTCCATGTGAGAGTCCTTTAGGTATTTGAAGATGGTTATCATATCTCCCCTCAGTCTCCTCTTTTTCAGACTAAACATACCCAGCTCCTTCAACCCTCTGTTATAAGGGAGAATCTCAATTATTAGGAGTTCTTTGAGAACTGGAAAAGCATATGGATAGGAGCAGAAGTGAGTTGATGTGGTGAGGGCACTCAGCATTACCAAGGTTGCAGCTGCTGACCAGGAGGTAGACAGGGAAGGGAAGGGTAGGGGAATGGCTGAATGGTGCAAGTGGTCTGCTGGGAGCGCTGGATTGACCCTGCTGTGGTGTTTACAGCACATCACGCTCTCCCTGCTTCATCCCCCTCTTGGTAAGCCACAGTAATGTGTGCAGCCAGAGGTCAGGTGAGCACTGCGGCCCAATGGGCTGCTATTGTATTATCCACATGCTTGTAGAACTCTCAAAGAACTCCTAAGAATAACATTACTGAGACATGATTTCTTTGCAGAAGCCATGCTGGGAAGTCTTCAGAGGCACCTGTTCTCCTCTATGCTTGATCATCTTATCTTTACTCATGCTTTCCACCAATTTACCTGGATTAGGTATTAAACAAACTTGGCCTATAATTTCTGACCACCACCCAATCCCTTCTTTGTTACAGTGACCACTTTCAAATCCTGTGATACAGAGGCCAATTTTAGTAACAAGTTGTATATTTTTGATGGAACTTCAGCAATTTCACATTTGAGTTCTAAGAACTCTTCAACAGATACTATTTAGACCCTTGTCGGTCAATAAGACCTCAAACTTGCCACAAATATTTGCCATTCATCAGGCTCCCTTCCTGGAAGAATCAGTTCAGGCACAAGTATCAGCCCTATGTCTTCTGCGGTGAAGACAGATGTAAAGATGCATATCCTTATGTGTTATCTGGATCCACTGTGCACAATTATTGCCCATGACTTCCTAAGCGCATGAGGTTGCATGACTCTTCTGTATTGGGACCTTGGTGTCAAATATCATATCCAAAAACCACTGAGCCTCTTGGGCTTGCCGATCAGAAGGTCGGTGGTTCAAATCCCCGCAACAGGGTGAGCTCCCGTTGTTTGGTCCCAGCTCCTGCCAACCTAGCAGTTCGAAAACACGCCAAAAAGTGCAAGTAGATAAATAGCTACCGCTCCAGTGGGAAGGTAAACGGCATTTCTGTGCACTGCTCTGGTTTCGTTGTTCCATTACGTCAGAAGCAGCTTAGTCATGCTGGCCACATGACTCGGAAAAACTGTCTGCAGAGCGGACAAACGTCAGCTCCCTCAGCCTGTAAAGCGAGATGAGCGCCACAACCCCAGAGTCGTTCACGACTGGACTTAACTGTCAGGAGTCCTTTACCTTTTTTTAAAATGAATCGTTCTGAAGCATTATGTGTGCTTGCACTGGATGTGCTTCTGCTGGTTTAGTCATTGTATTTGGCAAGGGATATATTTGATGTTTAATAATTACTGGACTTGATTACCGTTTCCTCTGGGTTATATGAAAGGGACTGTTTTCTCCCCCCTCTCTCTCACCCTATTCAGAACTGTAAATATGTATATTTTTAAACATTCAACATCGTGTTTCAGGTTATCACAAAATATTCCCATCTTTGCAAGTTCCCAGCACAGCCAAGGATATTCGCAGTTCCTGGCTACTTTGCTTGAAGAATTACACTTCAAAAATGAAGATTTTGAAAGTTTAACAAGAATATTCAGAAGCGATAGTCTTCCATACTGGTAAGCTCTTCTTTCAATCGTGCCCCATCTGCCACAACTTCATCTTGTCTATGAGTGGAATCCAGCTGGTTCCATGGGATGACAGAAGGGGATAATGGAGGGATAGAGGTGATTTTTGCTCCATGGAGTTGAGGAAACATCCAGAACAGGTTAAAAGGTTGTATGCAGGCTTGCAGTAGGAAGAGCAAATTGGCAAAAAAAACCACAACCCACCTTCCTCCCCATGCTCTTCTGTAAGCATTTGCTGGATCCAAAACCCTTCCACAAAGATCTCTGTTGGATTCCACCCAGTGTCATTAAAAATATAAGCATGCCGCTTGCATTGGAGGAGTGGGAGAGGAGGAGTTGACGCCGAAATGACTGGGACCGAAAGATAAGATTATTGCTTATCAAGACGGTTTCATTTGTCTCTTTAACCTTGTGTGATCACTAAAAACATTTAATAAACACCGCTTTGGAATGAGTTAGCAAAAGCCTTGAATTTAAGGCAGAGCATCACTCTGGTCAGTGCTTGTTCGGCCCCAGCCAAAGCATTCCTTTCAGTTACATGTTGCCACATTGTAGGAAGGATGTGGAGAAGCCAGAGGAGATTGAGAGGACAGGAGTGAGGTGATAAAAGGTTTTAAAACAGAAGATGCATGAAGCAAGATTGATAGGGCCCAAGTATGTACATATTCAGGCCACAAGAAGCTGATTTGGCAGGAAGCCAAGATTGCAAAAAACCCAAATTGTGTGTGCCACACACACACACTTATTTATTTTTGCAAACGGCTCTTTCCACTGTCATTGAGGGAAGTAGGTTAGCACCACAAGCCTATATGTGTTTACAAGTTTCCCTCTGATAGATTCCAATTGAAGGGAAACAAACAATTTGTATAACTTCTCCCTCATTCCAGAGGCATGATGGAGGAAAGGGAGGCCTTTGATGTTCCTCTCCTGCCTTGCCCCAGTATGGCCTATTTTTGGCCCCTCCAACATTACAGCTCCTTCTTCACAGGAGCACCAGCTGTTAACTTTTGTTCAGCATCCAGGAACCGGCTTGCTGGTTCAGATCTCCCTCTCAGAAGACGTCTTTCTCCGCCTTTGGAGACTGTCATCATTTAACATAATTCAGTATTTATTTACTGTTTTCTGTTTCCATGTATAGATGAACTTTTTCACACAGTAAGGGCTTGATACATTTGGGACGTTACAGATTAAGAGGGAATTTTATATTTTAGAGTTCATATCAAATGCCACCGAATCAGACGGCATTCACCGGATTAAGCATATCACTGAAAATGAAACTGTAATACAGTAGGTTTGATAATGATGCTTTCATGATATCGATGGAACTTTTCCTTGTGTCTTTTATCTGCAGAATAAGTTGACCACCGTGCGCTTCTTTTTCTATGCTGAAATTGGATCAAGATGTGAAGTGGCAGCGCCAAACAAATTAAATTAAGTACACCAAATGGGGGAAAACAACAAAAATAAAACCTCATTGGTCGAGTTTGTATGAAACAGTGATATGAACAAAGGCTGATCTGTAATTCACCATTGAATTTAACACAACTTTTGAATACATCAAGCCAAACTGAAGTTCTCGTATGATGAATATTTTTCATCTTTCTCATTTCTTCAGATAAGTGGCCAACGCTAAGATTTGGACACTGAGACAGATCATATTTCCAGGTCTTTCACTATTTTCATCAAGTTGCCCTAATGGAGGGGTGGCTGTCCACATCCTATGGGACTTCAGCTTCCATTAGCCACAGTCATCATGCCCTTTGTTCAGGCATTATGGGAGTTGTAGTCCACCAACATTTGGAGGGCAAAAGGTCCTTCATCACTATAATGGAACACCAACATTTTGTGTGTGTCCGTGTGCCATTAACTTCCTAAGGAAATTGTGTCATTCAGCATTTCTGAAAAGCTAAAGCAAATCTAAGGTGCAGTTCTTTGATACATTTTTTCCGGAAAGAAGTGCCTTAGTAAAGTATATCAAAGAAACATAATCTGAATTGTCATTTCAGTAGTCACAAAATAATATAACATCCTATGATATGGAACTTCTTAATAAAGTGTTTATTTTGCTTATTTACTTGTTTGATTTCTATCCCACCTTCCTTTCAAAGAGTTCCAGAGAAGATCCATGGCTCTTCTTCTCTCATTTTATTTATTGGAGTACTTTATCACCAAGCAGCCTATCAGTTTTGCTGTACGGTGGTATTGTACTGTGGAGGTTTCCATCCTCAGCTTTTAAGATTGCATTACAAAATCCCTGATTGCATCTTCAGAAACCAGAGAGCGCCCGTTCCTTTCCACAGTTATGTTCCACGTAGCGTATTGCCTTCACAATATCTGCAGTTAGGTCAGCTGCTTGGCAGTCTACTTTGCTAGCACAATCCTGCTCCTTCCAAATGTGTTTTGAGGGGCAGCCACAGAAGGGTGTCTGAGCCTGAGTGTGCTGGGCAGGATCTATAGAAGAGCAAAATAATATTGTTGTTTTTGTCAACTCCCAAGCCCTTCCTTTTCACCAGGTCTTTATTTTTACATTTCCTGTCAGCTTAGCAGCATGATTTTTACAAGTTTATTTTAGGCTCAGTGCTTAGTCTTCTACAACCATTTGAGCTTACTTTTTTTAAAAAAGTGTTAGTCTTGTAATCTTTTAAGAGGATGTATTTGTATCTGAATAATAAACCCATTTAACACACACACATCAAATTTCAACTTGTTAATTGCTGGAACTCTTAACTTGACTGCCCTTTTCAATCTCCAATAGGTTTGGGGAGTTTTTTAGGTGGGAGACAGGGATACGGGCTTTGTTTTCCCTCATAAAGTGGAGTCGGTCAAGGTGCTATTTTCCTTTACAGTCCTATTATTCAGAAGGCAAATTGAGCCAGGTGAGAGATGCACTTTGGGGGACAAAGTCCCATTTACTATAAAGATGAGATTGTCTAGCATAGGTGATCTTATTTCTAAGTAGGAAGTGCTGCCATTGGGTATAGGCAGAACATGGAGAATCCTCATGCTTAAAGTATAGATCTTCGGGAGAATCAGCTCTCTAATTTTATAACTTTTTTTTTTACCAACTTTTCCTGCCTCCCTTGCCTCCTCCCAGGAATTCAGGTAATCACAGTTTGATGAAAGTGTTAAACTTTGTTAGAGATCCCAGGACCTCCATATAGGGTCAGGGGCTCCCAATTTTTATGAGTATAGTCGTACCTTGGAAGTCGAACGGAATCCATTCCAGAAGTCTGTTCCACTTCCAAAACATTCGGAAACCAAAGCATGGCTTCTAATTGGCTGCAGGAAGTTCCTGCTGCCAATTGGAAGCCCCGTCGGATGTTTGGCTTCCAAAAATAGTTCGCAAACCAGAACAGTCAGTTCCAGGTTTGCGGCGTTCGGGAGCCAAAAGGTTTGAGAACAAACCTGTTCAGAAACCAAGATACAACTGTACAAGGACTGCTTTTTAACTTCAAAAAGGTTTGCAGACATATAACGCCATTCCAATGCTAATTTTTGTCATTTTCAGCTCTGTTAACAGAGGGGAAAGTAATGCTATCTTGACTTTTTCCTTCGATTAAGGTACTATGGGCTTTTTTTTCCAGTCAGAATTCACCGGAACCCAGTTCCAGCACCTCTCAGGTGGGCGCCATTGCCACTATAAGAGAACACCTATTTTTCTAGAAAAAAATAGCACTGGGCACAAGACCCCCCCCAAAAAAAAAATGTTCTCTGATTCCGCCCACTTTTCTTTCCCTAGTTCCCATCTCAGCTTTTCACGTCTTTTGTAAAGAAGGTAGGCTCGAAGAAGAAATTGGATGGTAACAGAAAAAGGGTGAGAATCAACAAATGGGGGGGGGCAGTTTATAGGTGCAAAGAGACGTACAAGAGTTCTGTAAAGAAAAGGGGGAGTTAATTGGGGACGGGGTTTCCTTCCAATGAGACTGTTCAGATAAAGTCAGCAGAAATGGCGGAGGCCGGGTCCTCCTGGGTGAAGCGCAAGCCACTCAGAAAAGCTAGAATAAACCTAAGCAAGTACGATAGTACCTTGGTTGTCGAACTTAATCCGCTCCCGGAGTCAACTCCCAGAACCGTTTGGAAACCAAGGCGCAGCTTCCGATTGGCTGCAGGAGCTTCCTGCACTCAATCGGAAGCTTTGGAAGCCGCATTGGATGTTCGGCTTCCAAAGAACATTCGAAAACCTCACTTCTGGGTTTTCGGCTTTCAGGAGCCAAAATGTACAAGTACCAAGGCGTTTGAGAACCAAGGTACTTCTGTATTGCAGATTTATGCATATATGTATAATTGGTGGACTTTATTTTAGTTGTAACTTTTATGTTTTGTTAGTTTTAGAATTTATCGTTTCTATAATAGTAATAGTAATAATAATAATAATAATAATAATAATAATAATAATAATGGAGATTTGTGGTTCCCCTCGGTCTTAAAAAGTGTTCCTCCATGTTCCTTCAGCTGCGGCTGTGCTCTGACCTTTCCATGAACCAAGATGAAGCAGAGCTTTCCAACCCAAACCTCCTGCTGACAACACTAAAAGCTGCACTGATTCGCTCAAAATAGTCGCGGGCAGAACTTCACTAAACCTCTCTCCCAAAATGCATCTCTCTAGATAGCCGTGGTAGTAGCCTCTTGAATGAAGCAGCTGGGGAGAATTTTGCACATTTCCGATGTGGCGATGCATCGCTCACAGACAGACACACGCTAGCATGCATGCAGATGAGCTGGGCTGGAATCCAACTGAGCCGCTGCGTGAGCGGAACAACTTTCACTCTTGCAACAGAATGTCCCCTCCCTTTCCTCCCACCAGCCCACGTGTCCCTTGCATGCACACACCCACACCAGATCTGCTCCGGGAGGGGGGGTGTCCTCCTCCTTCTGGGGGTGCTGGAGGGAAGGAGGAGAAAGTTCCCTTGTGTGAGCAGAAATCATTTTAGCAAACGAGGACTGGATGGATTCAGCCCTGTTTTGATACACTTCTGTACAGCCCAAATCTTCTAGGGGGCTCACCATTTAAAATGGACAAAGTGCAAATTCAATCAACGGCCCTAAAAACCGCCAGCACATGAAGGCACCAACGGCACAAAATAAAAGCTAGCTTGGAACCACACGGCAGCATGAAATGGGCAGGGAGCAGTTCAAAACGAGCAAGGGAAGGCAAAAAATAGTTTGAAAAATGGAAAGCGTTGGATATTTAATAACTTGGGAAACGATAAACGTATTCATCTGGTGCTGAAAAACTTATAATATGGGCGCCAGGGGAACTTCTCTGGGGAGAGTAACTGATATACCTCTTCCAAGACGGGCTTTTCCTGAGTAACCACCCGCCCCACCTCATTAGGCAGCAGAATCTGGATAATGTCCTCCAATGAAGATCTTATGGTCTATACAGATGCCTCCTCTCATATGTGATACAGTCCCATAGGTTTTTTGTATATTTACTTGCTTGGGTGTGAATATACAGGTGAAACTCGGAAAATTAGAATATCGTCGAAAAGTGCATTGATTTCAGTAATGCAACTTAAAAGGTGAAACCAATATATGAGACAGATGCATGGCATGCAAAGCAAGATATGTCAAGCCTTTATTTGTTGTAATTATTTGTCGTTAGGCGGGTCAATTATAAATGGAATGTAATTAATGAAATGTAATAGCGATGTTTATTTTTGTTTAATTTTGTATTATTGTAACTATTTGTTTTATTACTGTGGAATTTCCAAAAGAAACCACAGGTGGTGCTGTGGTTAAACCACTGAGCCTAGGGCTTGCCGATCAGAAGGTCGGCGGTTCGAATCCCTGTGACGGGGTGAGCTCCCGTTGCTTGGTCCCAGCTCCTGCCAACCTAGCAGTTTGAAAGCACGTCAAAATGCAAGTAGATAAATAGGAACCGCTACAGCGGGAAGGTAAACGCCGTTTCCATGTGCTGCTCTGGTTTGCCAGAAGTGGCTTTGTCATGCTGGCCACATGACCTGGAAGCTATACGCCGGCTCCCTCGGCCAATAATGCGAGATGAGCGCACAGCCCCAGAGTTGGTCACGACTGGACCTAATGGTCAGGGGTCCCTTTACCTTTACCTAACTATTTGTTTTATTACTGTGGAATTTCCAAAAGAAAGCATTTGTCAAAATTAAAAGAAAAATAAAAAATAATAAGTTGCATTACTGAAATAAATGCACTTTTCAACGATATTCTAATTTTCCAAGTTTCACCTGTAAATGGAAGTCAAAATGGGCAAACTCCAACCAGAAGTCAATTGCACCTACTAGCACTCTTTGAAATCAGGACTCTCTGGGGTAGAACATTTTACACCAGCGTAATGCAACCAGACGTCTCATGCGGGGATACATTCTAGAGCTGTGTGGGGATCGTGTATGGCAGGAATACAGGTCCCATTTGATCAGCTTTTAGGAGATGTAATCCTACTGCTTGCACTAGCACACAAGACTCATTGAAATCTCTCGGATTCTTCACACATTCTACCAAACACTGCCAGTGAGAATGTACACTTGTCGATTTATACAGTTCCAACTGTGTACACAGTCTGTACACTGAGCATTACGTGTGGGTTACTGTGAGTGTACAGCTCAACCCTTTGTATACACAAATTGTGCACTTGTTCAATGTAATGTGTGAACGCCCCTTCTGAGACAGGCTTGAGCAGCAAGTTCTATTTGATTGCTCTCAGCAGTGCTTGGTCATTACAAACCTTATATGGTGCCCTATGAGTAATACGGCTGTGTGACACACCTTTTCAAATTTCACACCAGTGGGGCAGCAAATAACTAACTTGGGATCAAAATCAAGCCCTACTTTGTGTGCCATCCTGCCAAAGTGAAGCACTTTTTAATTCACATTTCCTTCAACATAAATTTGCTCTCTCAAGCGACCGACATTTGCTCTTTCAAGCGACTGACAAATGAAACTTGCAACTCACATATTTAGCCGATTTCTGCAATTCATCGTCTGTGAATTGCTCTCATTCATGTCTGTTTCAGTTGTAAGAAAACACTGATACTAAGAATTGAGAGTTGTGCACAGCCCCTTTGCATCTTCCCTATTCTTCCTTCCATGCGTGTCGGAATTTGCTGCTGCTAAGCCCCTCAACCTCTTTCCACGAACATAGAGCTGCACCCTCGCGACCTCTGTTTGCTCCTAAAGGCTGGCCTGCGAAGGGATCATGTGCACAATTTCAAGCGGAAGTGTTGTGAGATTTGATTGCCCGTGTTAAGATTTCTGAATCTAGGGTATGTTGCCGATACAACAAGGATCTGGGGTTTAGGTTTTGGCTCTGTCCCGGGTTCATGAAGTGTTATTCTCACATTTCACGTTCATGTGTGCGTACTTATATTATCCACTTAAAAACATGTGAGGCGAGAGGTTGCATCTTAATTCCGATTACTATCTGAAAGGTACCAGTAATCTGTCTCTAGAAAGCTTCATCTCCAATATGCAGGCATTATTTGTGGTGATGGAAAGGCACTCTGCACATGTTCAGATGCACTGTTATAAATTCACCTGCCCTGTGTCTTAAGCTCTGCTGCTGAAAACCGGCGAGCCCTGGAAATTAAACATTATGAAGCTAATTGTTATCTACATTTGGGCTGTAGACTGTAAAATCCATTTCAAAGCAGAAGCAGATCAGATTTGTTTAAAAATCATTTAAGTTCAACCTATGGTCTGCAGCTCTGATTCCCGTCGACTATTCGGACTTTTTATATACAGTACGCTAAGAATTAAATCACCACCCTCCCCTTTCTGAAAGCCCCTCACCATGTGAAAAAAAAGCAGAGAGAGGTGATTGCTTTAGAAACCACACACCTGCTGCAATACCTTTTTTGGCATCAAAGCCAGCAGAGAAGCAAAGGATGTGGGTTGGGGTTGGAGGGAAAAGTGCTTCGTTTTGTTTGCTGCCCTCTGAATAACAAAAGTCATTTTGAACAATATTTGCCGCCGGGGGTTTAAAAGCAGTTTTAAAGTTGCTGGGTTTTAAAGCAGTTCGCGCAAAGCTCTTAATTTATCATCTGTCTCAGCAATAAAAGACGACTTTCCATGCATTGCTCAAACCCAGCTCCTAATGTACTCCTAGATAATGTAACATGGCATCAGCCTTTTCTGCGAGTAAATATTCTGGTATGGGGTTTTTTTTAAGCTTCCTGATATGTCCATTGCATTGACTGCTCCCATCATAACATTCTCATATCCTCAGCTGCCCCTTGCTGCCAGCTTTACGATACCTGTACGGCAGGAGGGATACAGTTTTTTTTGAGCATCATTGATACAGACATCAAATTGTCACGTCCCCAAATTAATCAGGGTGTGGCAGAAGGGCTGTAGCTCAGTTGGTACAGTTATCTGCTCTGTGTGCAGAAGGTCCCGGGTTCAGCCTCTAGGTAGGCTGGGAAGGAGTTCTGCCTGAAACCCTGGAGGACAGCTGCCAATCAAGAATAGGTGGTACCAAGCTAGATGGAGCAATGGTCTGACTCTGTATAATGCAGTTTCCTGGGTTCTGGTGATGTGGGAGCAAATCTCGTAGTTTGTGCAGCGTGTGAAGAAGTACTCTCTCATCTGTCCTGAGTCTTTCGACATTCGACTTTGCCGAATGGGTGTTGGTTCTCATATTATGAGAGGGAGAAAAACATCTCTCCACTTTCCCCACAACAATCACAAAGATCTGAAGGTACGCATTCGGAGGTACAAATCGTCGCAAATAAAGCTTCGCCTGAACACGTGTATGCTCCAAAGCGCTTTCAAATTAATGCATCGGATTTTCAGGTGTAGAGGGGATTATGTGCACTAGTTCCATATGGACATTAGTGCGCCTGCGCACCTAAGGATTTGCTGGATGGGTGGTACTTTACACCGCAGTACTTCAGAGACTGCCCCTAATTTGTAGTATTTTCTGTCCCTGTTGGAATTAATTAAAGTACACAGGAAGGAACTGGGGAAGAATTCAAGGTCTCTGTGCTATTAGTATGCTCCCGAAGAACCCTGCATGAGGGCCTCTTTGCACATTTCTAAGGTCCCCCTCCCCTAAAAATACAAAGTGTGACTGTGACAAACCAGGCGTTTGAAAATGTGGGTTGGAGAGGTACACCCATCGGTGAGCCAGGATTTAACAGGTGTGTATATTACCTGTTGAGTGTACACTCGGGCCCAAATCAAACATGGCATGGGAAATCTATCATCAGAGCTCTGGTTGTTGTTATTACTACATTAAAGCAGTCACTGGGGTTTTTGATTTTGATTGTAGCAGCGGTGCTAAGAGGTGAGAATTTTAAAGCTTTTCCTTCACACTTAAATCTGCCACAACTGCTATTAGCCCCACATTTGGGGTGGGACTAATAGCACCCCGGTGTGGACTGAGTAGCAGCTTTGCACTGGGTGTGGGGGAAGGTAGATTGGGAAATGGCATAGGAAAGGGTTAAATACTCCCGCCACACCGAGGCTGCTTTTATCAAAATCTCAGTTCCTGTGGCTGCCTTAAATTTGTCCTTTTAAATGCCATAGAGTGCGAGTAGTTTGTGAGTGGCAGGCTACGCCAGGTTTAGTGCTGTGAAATGGCTCATAGTGGCAGCTCCGTCACCCTGAGCTAATCGCACCCAGCCTTGTTTTTTCTTCATACTGTATTAGGCTTCTGAATTATCATGTTGTTTATGAGAAAACTGTTCTAGCCATACCTGTAAGTAAGACTCTGTATATCACAAACCACCCTGGTGCAGCCCCGAGCCCTATAATGCCATTTCAGGTTGACATTAAATATTGAAAACACGCAACCAGCTTGTAGGAGCAAGTCTTAGGTTTCTGTATCCAGCAGCTGGTATGCAAGGCGGGACCAGGCTGCCTATAAAACTCTTTTATTCCTGCCCTCGTCCCTCTGCCACCTGACAGCTACCTTTTTTTCTGCCTTCACTGATTAGATTCTGAGGATATATCCTGAAAATCACATGCCTTTCTGCTGTATGTGGTGTCTCCTTTCCAATCTGGAAGGCAACAATAGCAACAGAAGGAGCCACAAGCACCGGGCTGGAAACACTACGTGATAGTAGTGGGTGGAGCCCCATGCAAAAGTGGTATTGGACAGCTATTTCAATTTTTTACCTTTGTACTGTAGGCTAGTTTCTACAAACACATGCACAAACCCCTACAAGGAAGAGATGTTATTAGAGTCTAAGGGCGCCTGCAAGCCAGGCAAACACACTTTGGGTTCAAAGTAGGGTTAGTGAGGGTGTGGCCTGGGGAAGGTTCAAGAGGCCACATAGAGAGGTCCGGGACCTTTATATGTTTCAATATCTCACTTCCTGATGCCAGTAGCAAGAGGTGGAATCTTCAGGTCCTGTCTTGTCTCGGCACACATTCAAGAAAGCTCTTTGTTTCTTGCTCAGCGTATGACCTTTCCGCGCAACCTTTGCCACCAGCTTAAAACCATGCAGTTCGGTGCAATGGAAACGAGGACAAGTGTTGCCACATAACACCCAAATACTTCAGAAGAGCCGCCAACCGGGTTAGAGTTGGTCTGGAGGCTACTGTAGGGCAGACAGAGGGCAAGAGCTGGCGTGGGCTGCTTTCGGTGTTGCAAAACGAGGACACAGACAGACAAATCTTGGAGAAAACTCAAAGAGGGAAGGAGCACACGCAGAGTTACTGGCCTGGCTGCAGCCGTTGATAAAATGGTGTGTTGGCCCTCGTCGTCTGTCCTTTGGCGGAAGATTACTGGAAGCTCCAACCTCAACCAATAAATAAATGGAGGGAGATGCGTGGCCAAGAGTTTGGAATGAAATACCTTTGAGATGAGGTTGAAGGATCTCTTCCACTGAGCCTAGACCTGTGGGTTTCAACCCCAGGTCCAGTTTTTTCGGGGTGCTCTCGGGCAAGGGCCCGTTCTTCAGTGGCTCTGCGTCTTCCTCACCACCACGGTTGGCAGCTGTCGAAGACTGCAGAGGAGTCGCATCACCAGCCGTCCCAGGGGATTCTTATCAGAGGCTTTGCTGATGAATGGGCTTTTGGCAGCTTCGAGATTCTACCAACCCTTGACCTCAGCCGTACAGACCAGATTTCCTGAAATACCGTTCCCCAATCTTCCCACTTATAGAAGTGCTCAAGTTCACACTCCTAGTTCAAATAGGGTGAGGTTGTTGCCTTCAATAGAGAGGGCAAGACTTTGGGGCAGAAGTCCAGGTCCCACTCAGCAGGGTAAGCAGGAGCCCCCATTCCCACAATGTGGCAGGACTGTTTTGCCACATTTTGAAGTGAAGCCAATATCCATTACCATCTAAAGACCCCCTTCGTAAGTTGAAGTCTAGAGTCAAAAATTACACAGCTGCATTACTGAGGAAGGCCTGAGGCAAATGTTTTCCCCAGCCAAGGTGTCCAAGATCCTTTCACCAAAGGTGGGACTTCTGTGTGGTCCCTGTCTCCAACTCAACGCGATCCTCTCTAAACTGCCTTCCATATACAATCCTCCTCCCAACTTTTCTTTGTATTCCTGTTCATAACCTCTGTCACAGCTCCTTCCACATGATGTGCACGAATTGCAAAGCTGTCTCTCTGTCCCATCTCTTTGGCCCAGTAGTGCTTGGGTCCCATTGGGACTAGTAGGGCGTAACGCAAGGAGGTCAACAGTAGGTGGAGCCAGAGCCAGTGACGGGCAGAGCCAACTCATCTTAGTTTCTTCCCCAAGTTCCAAAAGGGCCAACACTGAAACTAAGAAGGAAAACAGCTGGTCTACATTTCCATCCCCTCAACTGGTTGCAGGAAGGCAGGTGGTGACACATTGAGGGCAGACCAAGGTTGGTGAGGCAGTGCCCCATTGACCTTAGTAGGCCAGGCTCTACTGCTTTAACCCATTGAGTGCCCTCTTCCCCTCCAATCCAGCTACTGCTTCCTCCCCATCTAACCTGGCTCCTTGCTCCAGCTGACGCAATTACAGCTGTGGGGAGGTGGCTGGGCCCTCCATGTTTCAAAAGCTTGGATTCAATGCTCAGAAACCCAGATTCTGCAGCTAGAACTAAATTGTGCAAATTAGACACAACGGCACCCATTGCTTAAATTGTGTGTTTTACAACCGAGTTATTTCGCCTTCTCTCTCTATCTCTGTTGTAATAAGGAGATGCAAAATGACATTCAGAGAAGGTTGCGGTTTTTTTGTGTTTTTTTTACAGGCCACCTAATGGACGTTTCCACGATACCTGAGTAAACGGCAGTCGGATATTTGCCAATATTCCCCACACGGAAATTTTTTCTGACCTCTTGTCTTACATGTGGTGTAACTTCCACCAAATTGTGGGGAGGCCGACGGGTATTACCTCATGCCATTTTAACTGCCTTGTCTAGACATCCTTCGTTGGCTAATTCCATCATGGAATGAACTATACCTTTGGAGTGGAGCTTGCAAAAGTGCCACAGCTATCTTTCGTTAACGAAGCCGAAACCTCAGTAGTTAAACCAATAACCAGATTGTCACGGAACTGTTTGAATCCCGGATTTATCTACTTAGACACTAGCTGCTGCTGCTACAGAGAAAAATAAGGGCTGATGTGGTTAATGGGCGGGGCTGAGCAATGGGTATTGGTGAGGGTTCTCTTCTATGCATCGTACATGTATAGTGGAACCTTGGTTCTTGAACGCCTTGGTACTCAAAACATTTCAGTTCCCAAACGGCAAAAACCCGGAAGTAAGTGTTTTGGTTTTCAAATGTTTTTTGGAAGCCGAATGTCCGATGCAGCTGTCGATTATTGTTTCCAGAGCGCCTGTGCCAATCAGAAGCCGCGCCTTCGTTTCCCAACATTTCAGAAGTCAAACAGACTTCTGGAACGGATTATGTTCGAGAACCAAGGTACCACTGTATTTACCTTTTGCCTCCCGTGTTTACCATTCTCTCTCTCTCTCTTCCTGCTCCTGCCTATCTGGCTGCCAACTAGGATAAAACTTTATCCACCCGATGAAGTAGTTCAGGAGAGTTTTTGCCCCAATCAATCTGTTAATCCTTAAGGTGCCAGGGGATCCTTATTTTCTCTGTATACAGCAACAGAGCATTGGTTGGTTTAATTTGTGTTGGGGGGGAAACTTCAATAAAGAATGATAAGAACTGAGTTATCAGTGGTGTTCAAGCAAGCTGGTTGCTCACAGTTGGCAGCTACAGCCTGACTCATCAGGCGCCTTTTTTTTTATGGCAGCCAGATGCTGAGCCTGTCGCAAGCTCACCCTTCATGCAAAGAAAACGATAACAGCTTCCTAATCAGGATTTGCTACTGAGCAGGATTTCCTATAAAGATTTCAGGCCAATAAACCTGGCCCGCATTCAAAAGAAAGCATTGATAGACAAGATGTACAGAGTTTAGCGTGGGGTCAAGTGTCACTGCCAAGCAGATAGCTGCTCTAATTGAATTATTTGGCACTCCAGCCACACATGAAAAAGAGCATTTGCATGACTGCTTGGATGAGTCACACCAGTCAGAGTCCACTCAAGATTCACGCCAGTGATTCACTCCAGAGCCTTTTTCTCCAGGGCTGCATTCCTTCCCTGGAACATGCAAAGTAATAATGAAGCAATGAGTGAATCAACTGAGCTTTCAGTTGATTAACTGGTTGGGGCCCAATTTCAGTTGGTAGAGTGGCATGTTCAGAGCATGCTTTACTTTTTGAGGCCATCTGGGGCTTATGGGCCTGATTTAAATTATGGAACAACAAATAAACATGGCATCTAGACTGAGATATTTGTAAAATGCAAATATATATAAACTAAATCAATTAATTGCTTAGAAGGCAGGAGACTGGCAATCAGTTGGCAGCCCCAGTAATAATAATAATAATAATAATAATAATAATAATAATAATAATAATAATAATAATAATAATAATTTATTATTTATACCCCGCCCATCTGGCTGGGTTTCCCCAGCCACTCTGGGCGGCTTCCAACAGAAGAATAAAATAATCGATTTAAGATTAAAAGCCTCCCTAAGCAGGGCTGCCTTCAGATGTCTCCTAAAAATCTGGTAGCTGTTTTTCTCTTTGACATCTGATGGAAGAGTGTTCCACAGGGCGGGCGCCACTACCAAGAAGGCCCTCTGCCTGGTTCCCTGCAACTTGGCTTCTCGCAACGAGGGAACCGCCAGAAGGCCATCGGCACTGGACCTCAGTGTCCGGGCAGAACGATGGGGGTGGAGACGCTCCTTTAGGTCAGTGTTTCTCAACCAGTGTGCCTCCAGATGTTTTGGGACTACAACTCCCATCATTCCTGACCACTGGTCTTGCTAGCTAGGGATGATGGGAGTTGTAGTCCCAAAACATCTGGAGGCACACTGGTTGAGAAACACTGCTTTAGGTGTACTGGACCAAGGCCATTTAGGGCTTTAAAAGTCAGCACCAACATTTTGAATTGTGCTCGGAAACGTACTGGGAGCCAATGTAAATCTTTCAAGACCAGTGTTATGTGGTCTCGGCGGCCACTCCCAGTCACTAGTCTAGCTGCCGCATTCTGGATTAATTGTAGTTTCCGGGTCACCTTCAAAGGTAGCCCCACGTAGAGCACATTGCAGTAGTCCAAGCGAGAGATAACTAGAGCATGCGCCACTCTGGCGAGACAGTCTGCAGGCAGGTAGGGTCTCAGCCTGCGTACCAGATGGAGCTGATAGACAGCTGCCCTGGACACAGAATTGACCTGCACCTCCATGGACAGCTGTGAGTCCAAAATGACTCCCAGGCTGTGCACCTGGTACTTCAGGGGCACAGTTACCCCATTCAGGACCAGGGAGTCCTCCACACCTGCCTGCTTCCTGTCCTCCACAAACAGTACTTCTGTCTTGTCAGGATTCAACCTCAATCTGTTAGTAATACATTTTAGAAACTAAGCACTAATTCCTAGTCTCCCGTGAACAGTTCATGCAGAAGGTCTCAGGCTCAATCCCTGGCTAGATCACCAGTTTCACAAGAGCAAGAAAACAGAAAGTGCCACACCAGATATTCTCAAAGAACCAGGAACAGATCAAGCGCAACAAAACTTGTGCATGTAACAAGCAAAGCAAAACCACATGCACAGGCAGAAATGAATCAAACTAATAATGTCTTGATACACTCTTTTTTAAAAAAACCCAACCCCTCTAAAGCTTTGATTTTTTACACAGCTCACCTTTGTAGACTCTTGGTGTATGTGTGTTTCTTAACCACACATGCATCCTCTTGAACGGAAAACAAATTCAATCTGAAAACAGTACTCACTTGTGCAGTACATCAAACCTACAATCAAAGCAGCACTGGAGGGGGGGGGAACACATTGATTTGAAAATTAAAGGAAATGATGAACACCTTCATAGAATCTTAGAACCGTAGAGCTGGAAGGGACCTAAGGGTCATCTAGACCAACCCCCTACAATGTAGGAATCTCAGCTAAAGCACCCATGACAGATGGTCATCCAACCTCTGCTTAAAAACCTCCCAAGGAAGAAGAGTCCACAACCTCCCATTGGAGATCGTCCCACTGTCGAACAGCTCTTACTGTCAGAAAGTTTAGTCAGAATCTCCTTTCCTTGAAGCCATTGGTTCAAGTCCTACCCTCCAGAACAAGAGAAAACAAGCATGCTCCCTCCTCCATGTGACAGCCCTTAAGATATTTGAAGATGGCTATGATATCTCCTCTCAGTCTCCTCTTTTCCAGGCTAAACATACCCAGCCCCTTCAACCGCTCCTCATAAGGCTTGGTTTCCAGACCCTTGATCATCTTGGTTGCCCTCCTCTGTGCACATTCCAGCTTGTCAATATTCTTCCTAAATTGTGGTGCCCAAAATTGGACACAGTATTCCAGGTATGGTCTGACCACGGCAGAATAGAGTGGGACTATTACTTCCCTTGATCTGTTACAGTATGTATGTTGATGCAGCCTAGAATAGTGGTAGCTTTTTTTGCGGCTGCATCACACTGTTGACTCATGTTAAGCTTGTGGGCCACCTTTCCCAAAAGGCAATCTGGATGAACAGGGTAGACCTTTTACCTTGGAGAAGGACCATAGATCTGCAGCAGAGCCCATGTTTTACATGCAAAAGATCCCAGGCACAGTTATACATCCCTGTCTGAAACCCTGAAGAGCTGTTGACCTTTGATGGAGACAACACTGAAGTAGTTGGACCAATGGTATAAGGCAGCTTCCTATGTTCTTCACATCCAAAACTCCCTCTTACTGAGGGCCACACAGTACATGCGACATTAACTGTATGAATGCTATCAATTTCCATGGATGGTTTTTAATTGTATGTAAATAGCAGCTGCTGAGAATCCCGGGTGGTCCCCCTCTCCACAGCTGCTATTTGCATTTCAGGAGAAGTCTCCGCTGCCTTCCCTGGAAATGCTAATGGAAGCTTTCAAAAAGGCACTTTTTGTTGGGCCATGGCAAGGAGAGAAAGAATTAAATTCTCCCTCTCCAACCCACATGGTCCTGAGATTGCTCAGGCTTCTGCGAGGCTGCTACTTGCATCACAAAATAAAAACCATGCACTGTGCACACTAACTGAAATTTGCAGCTGACTCCACATCTAAGTTGGCCTGGAGTTTGTTTAAATCGAGTATGTGGAGTCTCTGTGGGCCTCCAGATGTTTGGATTCCAATTCCCATTATCCCTGACTATTGACTGTTATGAGCCCATGCTGGTTGGGGCTGATGGGAGCTGCAGTCCAACAACATCTGGAAGGCCACTGTTTCCCCACCCCTGGTCTATGTTACACTGCCTATCTTACTCAAGGGCCTCAGGCAGCCCAACCTGACTGCCTTTTACCTAGATGCCAGTGACTGACTCTGGGACCTTCTGCATGCAAAGCATAGAATCATAGACTTCTCGAGTTGGAAAAGACCACAGGGGTCATCTAGACCAACCCCTTGAACCCACAACCCTGAGATTAAGAGTCCCACACTCTACCAACTGAGTCATTCCAGAGTTATGTGCTCTAAGCCCCTTGCCCCCTTCCCCAGTTACTATTTACTGTTTACACAGGATGGAGCTCAACTTCCTCTCAGCGGGGCAAAGCAAAATATATGAATCTGTAACTCCAGTAAGAACGATTTCTGGTGAAAACACAAAGCTCAGTCCAATGAGTCATCCTGAGCCACGACACGTGTCCTTTTTCTCTGTGAGCCCTTGTGGGCCCACTAGTGCAAGGAAAGCCACTTCCCAAAGTTCAGAGGACAGAGCCTGCTTGGAAATGCCAGTGTTTCCTGATCCCAAACTGCAATGGCACAGAACGGTTTTTTATTGATCATGTAATTGCTTTAATCTTTTTGTTAGGGTTTTCTTTTTCTTTTCCCTTTTACAATCCAGTGGTATATAAATGTCAAATAAATAAACAGATAAAATCCACCTGCCATTTGAGTGCATCAATGACATCCTTAGCCAGTGTCCTGGGGACACGCAAGGTGCATATGTAAGGTGCATATTTTAACAGCTTCAAGGCCAAATGAGATAATATGTGAAATGGGGGGGTGCATGTCACATACCTGCATTTTTAATCATTGAAATAACAGCTAGGAAGTCAGTGGTGTGGGTGAACACTTTCCTGACAAAAAAAGTTGGCAGGGGGAGAGAGAAAGCTTGAAGAGAAAACAAATATTGCAGTGTTAGGTCCGATGACTGCAACACGGCATGCGAGAGAACACTTACATTTATTTAACTGAAGCATTTTAACTCAATTCCTTAGCTTAAAAAAGGACTAACAGAGTGCCTAAAATGACAGTCCATGCAATCTCAAAAGGAAAAAGGGATTGGGAGGCCTGGAGGAAAAATGAATAAACTCCATTCCTACATTGCTGGGGGTTGGACATAGATGACCCTCAGGGTCCCTTCTAACTCTACAATTCTGTAATCAGCAGTCTATAGTTACATAGTTCCAGTTCTTTCTGGCACAGGAATAGTTCAAGGGGGGGAGACAAAGTTGCTGGTCTCCAGGCAGAGCCATTGGGAGTGGCCCTGCTTCCCTTTGGCTGCAACCCAATGACAGTTGGCTACTGTGCTGCGAGCGGGGCTGAATGATGCCTTGAAATGATAAACCACCAATTATGTGGATTCAAGGTGTTGATTCTTACCTAAGCAGCTTGAGGATATCCAAAAGACCATCTCCTCCAGTACCTTTGGCACCTGCCTGTCTCAAGAGACAATGGAGTGCGCCTCAGGGGGGGGGTGAAGTGAAAAAGCTGCAGAATCACAACCCCTGCTGCTTCCCACGTTGTTGTTTTTGATGCAGTAACAGCACCAAAGTGACCTCTCTGGGGCACAAACCTGGGCAGTGTGCATGGAGGTCCAGGGCTGCCCCAGATGACAATACCCCCCCTTTCGGCCTCGCTGACGTGGTTCAAAGGAAAGCAGAGCAATACATTTGGCACCGCCTTCACTGCAGGAGTTGGAGGCATACAACACGCCATCCCACCGTCTTAGGGACTCCATCCTGTATTTGTATAGAGCTTATTCCTTAGCCTTTTCCCAGAGGTGTCCCAAAAGGCAGAAGGTTATGGATTGTTCCTCAGGGCTTACCCCAAAAGCCTTTCTCACAAATGAGTACAGCCAAAAGGTAGCGGAGGTTTATGACAGGCATCCCCAAACTTCGGCCCTCCAGATGTTTTTGGAGTACAATTCCCACTGGTCCTGTTAGCTAGGGATCATGGGAGTTGTAGGCGAAAACATCTGGAGGGCCGCAGTTTGGGGATGCCTGATTTATGATAATAGTTTTCCTGCTCCAAGATGGGCTACCCTCCCAGGGCTACCTGCTCCTCTCCTGTAAACAAGCCCTCTTCTGTTCCAGCTTTCCTGAAATGTACCACCTTCGCCAGAGGCCTTGCTGTATATTCCACCACCGAGAGAGGCAAGGAACCAGATCGTTTTCTGTAGCCGTGCCCCAGCTGTGGAATTCCCTCCCTAGGGAGACTAGGTTGGTCCCATCCTTGCCTAACTAGAGACAGGCTGTAAAAAATGGTTTTGTTTTGACAATGATTCTGGTTTCGTTTCTAATTGGTATTTTGGGTATGTACTGTTATTTTTAATTACTGTATACCTCCTTAACTGCTATGAATGAAGGAATGAATGAAGGAATGAATGAAGGAATGAACGATTCTTGAGTGCTTCCATTGCTTCATGCCCACCAGACCAGGGAGACCCCAGTGTGACATGATTCTCTCTCTGTGTGTGTCTCCTTTTCTCTATCTCCCGACATATGAGGCGCGACAGCACCCCAAAGACAAAAAAAGGCACACTAGGATTCCCATACTTTAACAGACAAGCATAGCACAATTCCAGAAGTACAGTATTGCTATTGCCCAGAAAACAGGGACCCATCAATGAGCTCCGAGTGACTGGGCAAAAAGTTTGCAGCTGCAAAGGAGCAAAATAACCCGTAAGTTCTCATAAGCCAACTGAAGCTACAGAACTTTGGGTGTAAACTGTGATTGTTTTTACCCCATGCTTTAGAATTTCTAAGCACTATTTCCCTTGTAAGATAGGTCATGATTTCTCTCCTCATTTTACAGCTGCAGGTGGAAAGACAGAGAGGCCACCTTCAGAGCCCATGGTAGGGAGGCAAGATTTGAGGTAGGGCCAGCTTTCTGCTTCCCAGTAACCTCTCACTACCATTAAGCTCCAGAAGCTCTCCTTGCAATGTCTTCAAGATTCATTTGACCCTTGGACTCAAATCTTTTCATTCCTCACTATAGATTCCTCCTCCTGAATTCTGGGTCATCCCATTCATATTTTAAGATGCCTGTGGTCAAAAACTTGAAAGCTGGATACGTGTGCGCGCGTTTTTAATGCTTCGTTCCAGATTGATTGTTCTGAATATGAGAAAGACAGCCCCCGAGGCAAAACCAATAAAACCACTTGCTGTGCTTTGCCCACTCAGTGTGCTGGTGGGATTGCAGAGAGCATCTCCAGGTTTACGCATGCATTTCCTGCGAGCTGCTTTCCTACGGAAAGTCTGCTGGGAAGCATCCTTCCTAAGCATGGCGCAAAATGTGCAGCCTGTTCCTTTACAGGCTTGCTCAGGAGTAAGCTCCACCGAATTCCACGAGGCTCACTTGCTCCCAGGGACTTACTCATAACAGTGCAACATGACATGCTAATTCGACTTGACAGTCGTTTCTAACTTACAGCCCATTTGAATCTCATGGGAGTAGTCGCTAGATTAACATCTCCGCAGTTCCTAGTTTGATGCATTCCTCCAGCTCGCCAATGGACAGCGGCGGCACCACATCAGGGCAGGGTTTTGAGGCAGAATTCCTGGGTCTCACTCAGTGGAATGAGCAGGGTCTCCCCAGCACAGCACTGGCTTACTGCATTTTGAATTAATTGTATTCTGGATTAATTGTAGTTTCCGGGTCACCTTCAAAGGTAGCCCCACGTAGAGCGCATTGCAGTAGTCCAAGCGGGAGATAACCAGAGCATGCACCACTCTGGCGAGACAGTCTGTGGGCAGGTAGGGTCTCAGCCTGCGTACCAGATGGAGCTGGTAGACAGCTGCCCTGGATACAGAATTAACCTGCGCCTCCATGGACAGCTGTGAGTCCAAAATGACTCCCAGGCTGTGCACCTGGTCCTTCAGGGGCACAGTTACCCCATTCAGGACCAGGGAGTCCCCCACACCTGCCTGTAATACACACATTGTCATCTAAAGAGGGTGGGGACCTGTAAGGCCATTAAGTCCAGAGCTGAGAATTGCCTATGTGCATCATTGTCAAGAGAAGATTACATAGATAGCATAGTTATAAGCAGGACCGGCAACAAACCAGTGTGGCCTTCTGCTATTCAGGATTCCACTTACTCTGTCAATCAACATTCCATAGTTGCTGAACATGCTGCAATCCTATGCACACTTCTTGGGAGTAAGTCCCTTGAAGGTAATAGAAGTTTCTTTCAAGTACATATGCATTGACTGCAAGGTCCTAACCATGCTAAGCAGGAAGGAAGCTCTTTTGAACCCAGTGGGACTTGATGTCTGTGTAGCTCTTTCATTAGAAACAGACATGCGTGACTTGAGTGTGTGTAGCCACTGCCTCTTAAAGTTACATGAAAAGCGATCCTTGGATCATATCCGTATACCAGTGCCATGTCATGCAGGTAGCATTTTAAGGAAGCTACCTTCCCTCAATAAACTGAACGATGTCTGGTGGCGAGCATCTCTACCCCTATCGTTCAACCCGGATACTGAGATCCAGCACCCAAGGTCTTCTGGTGCTTCCCTCACTGTGAGAAGTAAAGCTGCAGGGAACCAGGCAGGGGGCCTTCTCGGTAGTGGCACCCACCCTGTAGAACTTCCTCCCACCATGTGTCAAGGAGATGTTGTTGTTTAGTTGTTTAGTCGTGTCCGACTCTTCGTGACTCCATGGACCATAGCACGCCAGGCACTCCTGTCTTCCACTGCCTCCCGCAGTTTGGTCAAACTCATGTTCGTAGCTTCGAGGACACTGTCCAACCATCTCGTCCTCTGTCGTCCCCTTCTCCTAGTGCCCTCCATCTTTCCCAACATCAAGGTCTTTTCCAAGGATTCTTCTCTTCTCATGAGGTGGCCAAAGTATTGGAGCCTCAGCTTCACGATCTGTCCTTCCAGTGAGCACAGGGCTGATTTCCTTAAGAATGGATAGGTTTGATCTTCTTGCAGTCCATGGGACTCTCAAGAGTCTCCTCCAGCACCATAATTCAAGGAGATGAGTAACAAGAATTCCAGGGTCTCGCTAGCACAGCACTGGCTTACTCCATTTTGAAGTAAAGTAATACCATGTTTCTCATATTATAAGACACGTCTTATATTTATTTTTTCCTCAAAAAAACACACTATGACTTATTTTCAAGGGATGTCTTATTTTTTTCCTCCTCCTCCTGCCGCGGCCGGCATTGCTGCTGCGCCTATCACTATGTCTTATTTTCGGGGTATGGCTTATATTCCTTGAATGCTTAAAAATCCTGCTATGGCTTATTTTATGGGTATGTCTTAAAATATGAGAAACAGGGTACACACATTGTCATCGAAAGAGGGTGGGGACCTGTAAGACCTGTATAGGGAAGCTTTTCACTGCATAATGTTTTGTTATGTTATTATGTTATGTTATCATTCGTATCTAGAGGAAAGTTCATAAGTCGAAGCACCTACTGAAGGTTGTAACTGGAATCGTACGTAAGTAGAGCCGTACGTAAGTCGAAGTTCCACTGTAATGTCAGGTCAGTAACAAGTGAGTGTGGCTAGTAAAAAAATGGTTACACAAGCCAAATTGGCTAGCCTGGTGGGCCGGGGGTTTCTCACACCTGGTCTAGACAACACTGCACTAGACTGATCAAAGATTTGTCTCAGTGTCCACAATAAATAGAAAGTGTACAGACATTGTGGGGCTAATTTAATAAAATGAGACGGTGTCTGTGCAGAACAAGCCCAAAATGGAGACGAAACTGCCTATTTGTTTAGGGACAAGCATGCAATTCTCTTTACTCTAGAATCAATGACACTTTGTCAGGCCTGACTGAGCTCCAGGAAGTTTGAGCAAAGGTTCAGATTTAACTATCAAATTCACAGCAAGATTTAGCCTCTAGCTTCCTATGAAAGCTTCAATAAATAATAAGTCAACAGCGCGAGGGCATCAGTCCTTTTCACACAGAGACTTTGAAAACATTCCTTTTTGACACAGATGCATATTCTGAGAGCTTTGTTGCCCAGCTCTCCAGTAAAATAGCCATGGGAAAGAACACTTCATCAGTTCTTTATGCTAGTCTGGAATTCCCTAAAAAGCAGCGTGCATATGAGGGAGAAACTTGTTCCCATAAATTTCGCTAAGGACACTATTCGAGACGCACACCTACTGGAGAGTAAGCCCCACTACACTCATAGATACTTGTGCCTGAGTAAACGTGCACAAGACCATGTCTTAAACATCTTATAGAATATAGAGAAATCATTCTCCTGACAATGAACAGTGAATACTATTCAGGTTTGGGGGACTTCCTTTGCATCTGCTGTTATGTAGTAAGAAACACAGAAAGCTGCCTTATTTGTCGGTCTAACCATTACACAAATCTTGATGATGAGACTGCATTGGGGATACAACGTACCGTTCTGGTTGCCTCACCTCAAAAACGATATTGTGGAGCTGGGGAGGGGGGGGGAGAGGATCAGAAAAGAGCAAGCAAAATGATCGAGGGGATGGAGCAACTCTGCGATGAGGAAAGGTTACAACAGTTGGGTTTTGTTTTGTTTTTTAGTTTAGAAAAAAAGACGAGTAAGAGGAGACACAATAGAGAGGTATACAAAAAAATTCACAGTTTTGAACAAAATAAATCTCCCTCTCCTGTAACGCTTGAACTCGGGAATATTCAGTGAAGCTGAGTGTTGGGAGGTTCATACCATTTCCCAGTAAGCCTTAACCTTACTACAAGACCACCACATATGATACAAAGAACCTTCTATCTCTTTACATTTCCAACCCTTGTTTGGTTTAGATTTATACATTTTTGCCAGCTTACTTGGTGTTAGATACCAACGATATATCATTTTCATATAATTTTCTCTTAAACCATAACATCCTGTAAATTTTATATCTATATTCCACAATCGTTCCCATGCTTCCACATCTATATTATGACCGATATCCATTGCCCAGTGTTTAATTGAGGATTTTACTTGCCCATCCTTTGTCTCCTATTCCAATAATATTTTAGACAACACTTTTCCATTACATTCCAACAGGTCTCTCTCCAGTTCTGATATTTGTTCCCCAAACCCTTGTATCCTATCTTTCTTAAATATTTCCTTCAAATGGTGATATTGTGACCATGTTGTTAATTTCCCTTAAATTCTTTTAATTGTAAGTACTTCTTCTTCATACAGAGGATTGCTAAACTATTCCTGCATTTTGTGGGAAATGTGAACCCCGGGATCCATTCCAACTCACAATTCTATGATATGTGATATGGAACTCACTGCCACAAGATGTGGTGACGAACTCAGGTGGCATTAAAAGAGGATTAGACCAACTCACGGGGGATAAGGCTGCTTGGAAACAGAAACAGGGAGAGTGTTGTTGCGCTCAGGTCCTGAGTTCGGGGTTACCATAGGCATCGGGTCAGTCACTGTGAGAACAGGATGCTGAAATAAATGAGGCTGGGGTCCAATCCAGTAGGCTTTTCTTATGTAGCCCAGTATGGTCAACTCTGCCAGGGACTCTCAAAAAGATTTCTCACCACTTGCTACTGCCCCTAAATCATTTGTGTGCATGCAGCTCATCCACTGCTGCACATGACATCCTCGATTCCCCACTTCCCTGCAAGAGAAAACACCCTGTTCAAACTGCCAATTGCCCCTAGGTTGCCAAATCCAAAGGGATGCATACTCTGTCCACTGGCTTAGGGCACTAAGGACAAGGGACACAGGTGGTGCTAGGGTCTAAACCACTGAGCCTCTTGGGCTTGCCGATCAGAAGGTCTGCGGTTCAAAGCCCCACGACGGGGTGAGCTCTGTCCCACCTCCTGCCAACCTAGCAGTTCGAAAGCACACCGGTGCAAGTAGATAAATAGGTACCACTGCAGTGGGAAGGTAAACAGCATTTCCGTGCGCTCTGGCTTCTGTTACAGTGTCCCATTGCACCAGAAGTGGTTTAGTCATGCTGGCCATATGACCCGGAAAGCTGTCTGTGGACAAATGCTGGCTTCCTCCGCCTAAAAGCAAGATGAGCGCCACAACCCCCAAGTCACCTTTGACTAGACTTAACCATCCAGGGGCCCTTTACCTTTTTACTAAGGACCACTGGAAGACTGCCCCCCCTACCTCCCTGGAAGAACTTCACAGCAGCTGCTCCAATGCCAGTTTTCATCTTTATAAATGACTTGGATGACGGAATGGAGGGGGGTGCTCATCAAATTTGCAGGTGGCATCAAACCGGGAGGGGTAACTAATGTCACAAAAGACAATCAGGGTTCAAAATGAGCTTAACAGATTGGAGAACTGGGCCCAAAATGAATTTCAACAAGGACAAATGTTAAAGTTCTGTACTTAGGCTGGAAGAACCAGACGCACAAATATAAAATGGGGGACACCTTGCTTACTAGCAGTACATGTCAAAAGGATCTAGGGGTCTTAGTGGACCATAAGCTTAACATGAACCAACAGTGTGATGAGCAGCAAAGAAAAACTAATGCTATACTAGGCTGCATTAACAGAAGTATAGTGTCCAGATCAAGGGAAGTAATAGTCCCACTCTATTCAGCCTTGGTCAGACCACACCTGGAATACTGTGTCCAATTCTGGGCACCACAAATTAAGAAGGATATTGACAAGCTGGAACGTGTGCAGAGGAGGGCAACCAAGATGATCAAGGGTCTGGAAGCTAAGCCTTATGGGGAGCGCTTGAAGGAGCTGGGTATGTTTAGCCTGGAAAAGAGGAGAGAGAGAGGAGATATGATAGCCATCTTCAAATATATCAAGGGCTGTCACATGGAAGAGGGAACAAGCTTGTTTTCTCCTGCTCTGGAGGGTAGGACTTGAACCAATGGCTTCAAGTTACAAGAGATTCTGACTAAACATCAGGAACAACTTTCTGACAGTCAGTGCTGCTCAACAGTGGAACAGATTCCCTCGGGAGATGGTGGACTCTCATTCCTTGGGAGTTTTTAAGCAGACGTTGGGTGTCTATCTGTCATGGATGCTTTAGCTGAGATTCCGACATTGCAGGGGGTTGGAATAGATGACCCTTGGGGTCCCTTCCAACTCTACAGCTGTATGATTCTATGATACCTCTTTTCTTTTGTAGCATGTCCATTGGATTGGTATTTCTGACTAAACATTCAGAAGACTTTCCTGATAGTACGAACTGCTCCTCAGTGAAACAGACCACTTTGGAAGGGGGTGGATTTTATTTTGTTAGACGTTCTTAAGCAGAGGCTGGAGAAGTGCATTACTTGCAACAACTGGTGGTTGGGCTAGGTGACCTTTGAGGGATCTTCCAACTCTACAAATCTGGCAGGTCCAAGGTGTGTCGTAGCATTGGTGCTTCTTAAAGGAGAATCTCTCTCTTGCTCTCTTTCTCTTTTAAAGCCACAGGCTTCAAGGGAAGTTGTGACCTTCCACACATAACACCCAGAAGGAAAGATATTGAGACATCTCCATCTATGGTGCAACACTCCTGATTTCAGCAGAATTGCAGTGGCAACTGTGCACTTGGCACATCCAACTGCAAGGAGCCTTTACATGGGAGAGTGTGCTCACACCCATGCAGACATGAGGGTGGGGGTGGGGGTCTTGAATAGGAAAGACATTGGTCCTAATAACCTGGGTGAAGTTTACAGTAGCATAAAGGGCAAAAGAAGCAAGGGCGGCATCGTGCAGTCCAGTAAAAGCAAGAACGCTGTATGGCAGGGAGAACTTGTGTCTTTCCAGGGATTGCTGGACTCATCTCCCAACTGCCCTGGACAGTGTGGCCAAATGGTCAGAGCTAGAAGAGCAGCATCTCAGAGTTATAACTGCACCTGCAGATTTCCCATCCCTGCTGTATTTACGCTCTTCCTTTATTCACAACATAATATTCAGGAACAACCCGGAGGGCTCCACGGTTGCCCCAGCTGCAACAAAACATGTCTCTCCCGTATTGGTCTCCACAGCCACAGCAGGTCTGACTTCCGTCCCCAAAGGCGCACTTCTCCATTGTCTCCCGAAACAGGCAGATGCCAACCATCCATATGAGGACATAAGAAGGGGCCTACAGGATCAGACCAAAGGCATTCTGGTCCATTATCCTGTTTTCACAGTGGTCAGATTCCTATGGGAAGCCCCACAAGCATGACCAAAGGGCCACAGGGCTCTTCACCCCTTAGGATCCCCAGCAATTGGTAAACAGAGGCATTCTGCCTCTGACATTGGCGGTAGAACATAATGGAGGTCTTCATCAGCAACGATAGCCTGATCAATACAGTAGTTTGTTTTGTTTTAATGAGAGTGCAAATTGGTTGCTTCTCTTGTCTGCCCTGAATCTTCCCATATTCAGCTTCCCTGGATGGGCCTGAGTTGTAGTATTATGAGAGAGGGAGGAAAACTCCTCTCCATCAACTTTCTCTATTAAGGTAACTGTTCAGTAGTGCGTACCCTGTCTGATCACATCAGCTGTGGCATCAACATCATCCCATCAGGGTGTGTCAACTTGGTGTCAAAATCCAAGCCTTTGTGAGATAATCACACCTTGATTGTTTTTGTTTTAATAACAATGCAAATCACTTCACTTGCAAATCTGAAAGTTGCAATGCAAAAAGCTCTTGGGAGGAAGATTGATCTGAATCCTCAGACTATGGCGTAACTTTCTCAAAGCTCTATTCGAACTGCTTGCCATTCATCAACCTCACCTACAGCAACCTAGCTAAACCAAAGACCGTGGATTCGAGCCGCTTGGTCCCCATCAATTTCGGCGAGACTCAGTTGGCTTAAAGCCAATTGCTTTGGTATTGCTGCATTGTGGGATTGGGCTCTGTGAAAGGACTATAATTCTTTGCCAGACCTTTGCCGTGGATTATGGGGTTAAGCCTCCTGGCATTGTTGTGTGGCTGCTGTCTTTTAGAGCACTACATTAACGTAATGAGTTTCAAGCGTGAAGAAATGACCCAACTAATAAGATAGCGTAAATCCTTTCTCCACAATGACTTTGTGTGTGTCATGCTTACAGCTGGGTCCACTCTTATCTTAGAGGAGGAGAAGAAAATCAAGAGCAGCACTTCCCAATGGCACAGAAACTAGGAAGGAGAAATGACTGAGAAGATTGTCCGTTACTGATAAACCAATTGAAGTGGTTAGTAGAGGAGAATGTGGCAATCATCCTGTCTGCAACAGGCAAAAACTTCACTTTCTTTCAGGTTAACTCAGCATATCATATGTGTTACAATGAAGCACCATATACCTGATTCTTTTATCATTCCATTTACACTACCAGTGTTGCTAAGTCCACTTAAGTTGTGTAAATAAAATGCTTACACGAGGACACTGTCACCAATGTTTGTGTGCGTTTCACTTTTTGAAACTGGAGGCAATCAAATAGATCGTTATATAAAGAATGAAGTGGCATGCTAGATTTTCTTTTTTACAATATGACAGAGAACACGCATTTGAAGCCATATTATACAAACAAACTTCCATTCAGAATAGCCTAAATTACAGCTGAGGCTGTGAAAATTGCCCCGGTCATAAATAAAGGGTGCCAATTGTTTCAGTGGCACTGGCTGTTTGCCTATCTATATTTCGGTGCGGTTATGATAGTCAAGCACTTCTGACACCAATGAGCTGCTGACTTGGTAGCAAGTACTCAAAGGACAACATTTCAAAAGAGGTTAAAAGCATTGTTTTGTGAGAGAACAAGGGGACACATGCCTGTAGCAAACTGAGACAGCAGAACACTGAGACAGTCCTAATAGTTAATGTAGGCTAAACCCTATATCCACTTAATCTATACGCAACAAAACTTATTTCTGAGCAGAGGACTGTACTCTGAAGTTACAAAAACTTTGGAAGGATCCATGACAAAGTTTTATACATTCGATAAACTACACAACAGTTATATTTTGCTACCCGTTTTCTCATCCTTTGGCCTAGCTCACATCCCCATGCCAATAAGATGGCGATGCAGCAACTATTAAATGCTGCCAGAAAGCCGTTAGCATCCAAATGCTGCAAAATTAGATATTTACTGACGGCATTTATCTGTACTAAAAGGACCACAAGCCTCAACAAAAAGCTAAAGCCTTGGTGAATCTTGTCTCAGATTGTGTACTCATGGATCTAGATTTGCAGTTCCTCTTCTTGACTCACATTAAGGAAGATTCACAATCTATGAGGGGAAAATACAAGGGCTTTTTTTTTCCTTTTTTTTTAATATAATTTTTATTGATTTTACAGATTACAAAAAGAAACATATATAAAAGAAACACTTTCATAAACAAATTTTCCACCTTCTTTCCACCACCCCTCCCATGGGCCCTCCCCTGCCACAGGAGTATCCCATGCAGGCAGGCAGTTGAAGATGTTCCATTTTGTAGATGAGTTTATGTCCCCCCCTCCCCCACCCCCCCCAGAGTCCCCCCCTGCCACCAGAGAGCTCCAGGAGCAGAAAGCAGAGAGACAACCACCCAGCAATCCAAAAAGAAAAAAGCTACACTAAAAGAAAAAAGAAAAAAAATTTCAAAAAAGGAATAATAAAAAAGAAAAAAGACAAAAAACAATAATAAAAACAATCTTTTTCAAATTTACATTGATAAACCATATTTTGTGGGCTTCCCCTACCTCCCCCCTTTCCCAGTTTTCATCCCTTTACTATCCTCTTTAACAGTTTCCATATCTATAAACAACTTACTTTTCCTCTTCATAAAATTTTTAAACTTAGCTAATACCATTTTCACTGAATCTCTTAATCCTTATAATTCAATATCCAATTTTTCTTCCCTTGCCTAATTTTTCCCCCTCAATAGACTTCTTAAAATTTAAATCCCTAAACTTCTTTTATTTTAACTTTTCCCATAATTAGCTCTTACACTCTAAAAAATCCCAATATAACCTTTCTTCCCCAGATTCCGACTACCTCCCTCCAATCCAGCAAGTTCCGTAATCAACAATCCAAATTTGCTCTTGATAATCCGTCCTAATAATTACACTCCCATTTTTCCTTCATCCCACCCCCTTTTTCCAATGTTTTGTCCCCCAGATATCCATGGGCCCCCCCTGAGTTTCTCCCCTTCTTAAGTTATTCATGTCCTTCTCCTTGTGGGAAATCTGTAATTCCATTGGTTCCTGTCATTCCCTCCTCGAAGGAGGGGTACTCCGCTTCTCTTTTTGTAAAGCAATATCAACTTTTTCCTTGTGGTGTGCTTCATTTTGTGTTGTATTGTCCCAGTCATCATCGTTGTTCTCTTCATGCTCCACGTCAGAGTCCACCTCATTAGGGCTTTTTTTTTCCAGCCGGAACTCGCCGGAACTCAGTTCCGGCACCTCTCAGAACAACCTCTAGAAAAACAGCACTGAAAAATACCATAAATCACTCCGCTGGTGATCTGGGAAAAGGATGTACGGTCAACATGGCATTGCACTACATCCTGCAACATCTGGATTCCCTGTGGGCTATGTGAGAGTTTTGTTTGTGGACTTTAGATCAGCTTTTAATACTATTGTTCCATCTAAATTGTGTTTACATTGCAATGTAAGCCGAAACAAAATTCCAAGTATGTTGGTACTTGGCCAATAAATTATTATTCTATTCTATTCTATTCTATTCTATTCTATTCCATTCTATTCTAAATGATATTCTTCTTCCACTGGTGATGTCTGGCATCTGTGTAACTCACTGCTTTCCAAATTGTGGGAGCACCTCTTCCTTGGCACATGAAACTTGAAAGGAGTATGCAAATATCCAAGAAAGATAAACTCCTATAGCAGAGGGGTGTTTTCTTCCCTCACCAGCTGAGTAAGTATGGAAAGGGGTTCTGTGTTCAAAAAGGTTTGAGAGACACAGGCCTAAGTGACCCAAGCCAAGAGCTAAGCATTACCCAGAGAGAGATGTTATATGTCCTGAATTTCCCGGACATATCCAGAATACTTCAGCTGGCAGCATGTCTGGGAAAATCAGGATCTATGGCAGCCCATGGCAGCTGTGTCATTGCTGCCGATTTCCCATTAAAATAGCTCAAAACGACAGCATTTTTTGTGCGATTTTGCCAAAAAGAAGCTCAACAACTTTGCCGCCGCCCCCCAATAAAAAAGCTCAGCAACAGATTTTCACTTCCTGGTCCCAGGAACTCCAAGATTACATTTATTTAGCACATGCCGGCTGAGATGTAACTTTGATTGAAAGCTGGGAACAATCCGGTAATAGCCCTTTGACTTTCCTCGTAGCTTGAGATCTCCATAAAATGTCTCTACATTTCATGGGCAAATATTGACATTGCGATCCAACTGACTGAAAATGTTTGGTTTGCGCCAGATGTGTCGCGTGGTACATCTTGGAAACATTAGCTAAAGGAGTGATTTGGGAACATAAAACGTTGGGTGGGTATGTTGACTTTGCTGAGCTGTTTGCGTTATGTTCCTATCACAAGATGATGACATGAGAATTTTAACGATTAAAAATCTAAGCCAGGTATCTAATCTGCAGCACTTTAAGAGTCAACACATCCTCACAGTGGAAAGATATATCGTTTTTAAAAATTAAAACCTCCAAGGGGAAAAATCAGAATCTGTGTAGTTTGTTACGGGTGCTAAGAGTTGTTAGGATACCCCTATTCCTCTCACAGAGCTAAAATTGCCAGAATTCTTAGGAAGAGGGATTGACTGTTCAACCCACACTGGAAAACGTACTGGTAGCTTTCTGAAGGAAATAAGGATCTCCTAACAACAGGTGGCGCGGTGGGTTAAACCACAGAGCCTAGGGCTTGCTGATCAGAAGGTCGGCGGTTCGAATCCCTGCTACGGGGTAAGCTCCTGTTGCTCGGTCCCAGCTCCTGCCAACCTACCGGTAGCAGTTCGAAAGCACGTCAAGTGCAAGTAGATAAATAGGTACTGCTCCAAGCAGGAAGATAAACGGCGTTTCCGTGTGCTGCTCTGGTTCGCCAGAAGAGGCTTTGTCATGCTGGCCACATGACCTGGAAGCTGTACACCGACTCCCTTGGCCAATAATGCGAGATGAGCACTGCAACCCCAGAGTTGGTCACGACTGGACCTAATGGTCAGGGGTCCCTTTAACAACTCTCAGCATCCTTAACAAACTACACTTCCCAGGATTCTCTGGGGAAAGGCATGGCTGTTTAAAGTGGTATTATATATTACAGAACTTGCTGAACTGACGGGAAGACTGAGTGACCAGAGAGAAGAGTCAGTGGAAGAAGACTGGAAGAAATTTAAAGTATATTTAAAAAGATACTGCAATATTTGAAATTCTGAAATTCATTTGGAAGTTGGTATAGGCTATAGGTGTAGAAGTATTGATTAGTATTCTAGGAAATAAATGGTTATGGAATTTAGAAATCAAGGTTAGAAAGATAAGGTAAAAATAAAATGTAATATAAGGTTTGATTTGATTTGAATATAAGGTTAAAGTTATGATTTTTAGAAAACTGCTAAAGATTATGTATAATGAAACTCAGTTAGGTGGGAGTTGAGGAAGTCACCATGAAATGTTTAGGAAATTAGATTTGAAAATGTGATATATGTATTTTAATGTTGTTTTGTTGGATATGTTATTTGCATTGTAGTGTTTGTGTGATTATGTTTTGTGTGATTATAACATGAATAAAAAAAATTTTTAAAAAAGAAAAACAAGCTTGTGCTTTCAAAAAAATCAAATAAATAAATAAAGTGGTATTATATAGATGGAGCCATAATTCAACACTGCTAAATGGATTATGGTGCTGGAGGAGACTCTTGAGAGTCCCATGGACTGCAAGAAGATCAAACCAATCCATTCTTAAGGAAATTAGCCCTAAGTGCTCACTGGAAGGACAGATCCTGAAGCTGAGGCTCCAATACTTTGGCCACTTCATGAGAAGAGAAGACTCCCTGGAAAAGACCCTGATGTTGGGAAAGATTGAGGGCACAAGGAGAAGGGGACGACAGAGGACGAGATGATTGGACAGTGTTCTCAAAGCCACCAACTTGAGTCTGACCAAACTGCGGGAGGCAGTGGAAGACAGGAGTGCCTGGCGTGCTCTGGTCCATGGGGTCACGAAGAGTTGGACACGACTAAACGACTAAACAACAACAAAATGGATAATGTTCTCCACCACCCCTGAGGCCCAATTAAGGTGCCCAGAAAAGACCATGTAGCAATGAGAAAAATGGCTAGGGGGCTCAGAGATAAAACCAGGGGCAGCTGCTGCTGCTGTCCGCCACCACCACCGACTGCAACCTGGGACAGTTGTCCCATTGTGTCTAATGGGACTTAGAAGACTATTGAGGTAGTGAAGTGAGGAATCTACTGCCATTGCTTACAGTGATCGGTGCTCCCCAATGAGTAATGTTCGGGCAAAGCTGGCTTTGAAATGTACATTCGTTTACAACCTACAGTATAGCATGTGTTCATTGACCGACCGGCCAATTGATTGATTGGTGTTGTCGCTGTGTTAACAGATTTTTTAAATCGTGGCACGCTAACGAAACATGCAAGCTTTTTAGAGTCGTTCATTCTTCAGCAAATAGAAGCAGAGTTGTAAGATCAGATACAAAAAAAGCCACAAAGCCAACATTTCCCCCGCCACATTGCTACAATGACAGGATATGCTCCAGGCTGGGTTGCCATTTAGGGAGGGCAGGAAGCAGTACCCCCCCAGAGGTGAGATCACCTGCGATTATTCTTCAGAAACACCCATATCTGGTTGGTAAGAGGTGTAAGAAAGGAACCACAGTAAATGCCCTGACTTAAAATGCATTGCTTATTTCCCCCCACCCCCACCCCAATTTATCTTGAATTAAACCCCAATGTTATCTTTGAAGCTTTCTTTGAATCTTGGCACATCTGCTGTCATCTTTTCTTCCCTCCCTCTACAGCAGATTTTCTGGCCCTCCAGATTTTGTGGGACTATTGGACACGGTCGCTGAATCCAATGGGATTTGGGAGTCCAGGAACATCTGAAATACCACAGGTTCCTCATCCGTGTTCTACAGAAACTTTGAATAATGTCCCTTCTGTAAGGCACAAGTGCTACAAACCCAGAAGCAGGTAAACCAGGAGCAAACAACCTCTCTGTACTTTTTTCTTTCTTTCGGAGTGGGATGTTAAATGCGTTGTTGGTTTCCATTTGCAGTGCTCAGTCTGCAAAAAGTTTTAGGCTTTAATTATGGAAATATCACTTCTTCTTCTTCTTCTTTTTAGCGATCAAGTATTTTATACCCAAGGACCATCCTATGTAGCACATTCACTAAACTTTGAAGTTTCTGTTAATTCTGGGGGGAACTAACAGTTGCATTAATCAGTGTTGGAAGTCATGGTCTTATTTAATCATTTTTGCCTGCGATTCCTTAAGAGGGAGGGGAAATGCTTTTTTCTTAGCCTGAATATTCCCTGTTAGCTCAGCCTACAGAGACTGGGCTGTTTTCTTTCCTCACCAACACCTTTCTTTATTTCCTGTGTGATTTTCCATCCCATGCAATTTCTCTCTGTTGTGAGCTAATCTGCGGTGGCAAGACAGTTTAGGTGTCCTCAGCACTGTGTTTCCTTACAGGTTTAGCAATCTCTAGATTGATTTTGTGGCCGGTAAAGATAGCGTGATTGCTTCGTTGTCCGTTTGTCACCTCTCCTTTGATTCCAGCCCAACGGTGAGATGTTCTAAGAGCATGTATTTCCTCCATGGTTTCTTCCCCAATCTGAGTTGCATCACTATGCTTCAAAGAGGATAGGATGCAGCCGTTGCCCGTTGCCTTTCTGTTTTGCTGCCCTGCCGTCACCTTTTCTTCTAAACCCACTGGATTCTGTGCATTGCCTCTCTCCAGGGGTGACTGAATCTGTCCGTTTTGGTTCCTCACAGGTTCTAAATTTTCCATTCCTAAACTCAGTTCTCCACATCACGTTACAGTGTTGTTATTTTTAAAGCGGCTCCCATTTGCATTTTACCGTAAATTTCTCCTAACGATAAACCTTCTTCTGCAGTTTTGCCTAATATGCACATTTTTGCAAAGCGACTTTCTCTAGCATGGTGCATTTGTGCGTATTATTTTCACTAATAGATGCATTTGTACAGTTTACCCTACCTAATTCGCTCTTCGGTATATGCATTTTTCTACATATTACTTGACTGTAGTGTAGAACAACGTTGCAAAGTTCAGAGAAGATCCAAATTCGAGAAATGGCTGTGTATTGGTTTGTTTATTGTTTCAGAAAGTGAATTTAGCAGCATCACCTGCAAATGTGAACCGAATCAGATTTTTCCTCCATTCTTACTCCTCACTGCTCTTTTTCTTTAGCTTCTGTCCGCTGGCTTTATTATTGACCCACATTCCACCCAAAAATGTATTAGCGCATTTCTCTGTTTTGTGAATGGCGTGGTGTGCTTTCATTTGGGCTTCTACCCTTTTGCCATTCTGAGTCTCAATTTGATGTGTCAGGTTTGAGAAACTCTTTCATAGAATGTGATCTACCTCATATGGCTGACAATTCCTCATGACAGGTCTTCTTAAGACTCTTTTAGTGTCATCTACAAGTATAACATAAGCCAGGACACTTTTTAAAAGGCTGCTTATTTCTGCTCAAGCCGGAACTACTGAACTGGGTTAAGTGTAAATCAATGGAGGCTGGTCCATTATGACAAACTTGAGTCCACCGTCAGCCAGCACTACCTGCCTTGATTGCATCCTATGAATGGAGCCCAAGTTAGTCATTCCTTTGTTTTCACTGTCCATTACACATAACATCTGCACTCTTAACTATTGGGTGGGGAGGGTATGAAACAGTGTGTGGATTGGAGAAAAGTAGACATCTGGCTGAGAAAAAGAAATGAGGCAAATTTCCTTTACAGATACAAAATCCTCAGTTGCAGGTCAGTAGTTGTATTTCTACAAGACTCAGGAGCTACAAAGAGAATTGGGACCCAATGTACTCATCAGTGTGTACATCCTCAATTCCCCAAGTCTGTGTTTATATGAGGTCTAAACCACTGAGCCTCTTGGGCTTCTCGATCAGAAGGTTGGCGGTTTGAATCCACGCGAGAGGGGGTGAGCTCCCTTACGCTGTCCCTGCTCCTGCCCAACCTAGCAGTTTGAAAGCACACCAGTGCAAGTAGATAAATAGGTACCACTGCAGCGAGAAGGTAAATGGCGTTTCCGTGCGCTCTGGCTTCTGTCACAGTGTTTTGTTGCACCAGAAGCAGTTTAGTCATGCTGGCCACATGACCCAAAAAGCTGTCTGTGGACAAACGCCAGGTCCCTCAGCCTGAAAGCAAGATGGGCCCATAGTCACCTTTGACTGGACTTAACCATCCATGGGTCCTTTACCTTTACCTTACCTATAAATACTATTGAAAGTCCTTCAAGTAAATACCTATGGAAGTAGGAAGAGAATTTTCAAGGACTAGTTTGCAGAAAAGTTCCAGTGCTAGCCATCTTTAGTTGATCAAATATTTTATTTTATTTTATTATTAGATTTATACACCACCCTTCGTCAAAAGATCTCAGGGCAGTTCGCAAGATAAACAAATCCCATTTTTGATCCTACCCATAACCTAGTCACACATGGAACCTGTGATCTCTTTTCCTAGGACATAGCCCGCCCTTAATTCAGCGTTGCACGGACTGTTCAATGAGCACAGATTCAACACCGTACATTAGGCTTGCATAACCTGTCAGCCACTAAGCCAAACACAGCTCACCGGCCAGTGGAGGCTGCTGCCCACTGAGACTGGTGGGAAAGAAGGCAGAAAGGCCAACAGAAAGTGAAGCCAGAGCCAATGACTGGCAGAGCCAACAAATCCTAGATTTGTCCCCATCCTCCTTTACAAGGAGCAATGCTGAGAGGCAGTGCCACTCCTGGAATTGGATGTAAATAAGGAGGCAGGCACAGACCCAGGTGGCACTGTGGGTTAAACCACTGAGCCTAGGGCTTGCTGATCAGAAGGTCAGCGGTTCGAATCCCTGTGACGGGGTGAGCTCTATGCAAGTAGATAAATAGGAACCGCTACAGCGGGAAGGTAAACGGTGTTTCCGTGTGCTGCTCTGGTTCGCCAGAAGTGGCTTTGTCATGCTGGCCACATGACCTGGAAACTATATGCCGGTTCCCTCTGCCAATAATGCGAGATGAGCGCGCAACCCCAGAGTCAGTCACGACTGGACCTAATGGTCAGGGGTCCCTTTACCTTTACCTTTAAGGAGGCAGGCAAGTGTGGCTGGCTGGGGGCAGACTGAAGTTGGTGGGGCAGGGCCTCATTCACCGTAATGGACCAGCTTCCATGGGCACTACTAGCCGTGTATTGGGGGTTTTACCTAGGCCCCCATAAATGTCCACCTCTTGACACGTGCCTAGAGCTGCAAAAACAGGGAGCTTTTCAAAGGAAGCTTGATGACTTGCACTCAGCGAGGTGAGTCATTAGTTGTGTAGCACAGGTCTGACCTGAGAATTGGCACCTCTAGGACAGGAAGTGCTAAACCAGCACATCCTCTGTTCTAGGTAAAAGGGGGGGGGAACCACACCAGGACTTCACAACTGGTTTTGGTGTTTGTACCATGCACAGGCACTGGGTACTAGAAAGCATGTGTCGGCAAGATAGGGTAAGTCCCACTGAATTCAAGGTGTTTCTTCTGAATAAATATTCAAAGGACGAACACTGCACAATCATTTTTAATATTTCATTCAGTGAGCTGGTGTGCTATACCTGATGGTAACCCTTCAGACATCTCTCAGCTGGGAACACAACTAAGTTTGAATTTATTAAATTTTTATATAACATTAATCACAAAAATAAAAAACAACCACAATACAAAAACAAAACAAAACAAATTGACTTCCCTCTAATCCCTTCCTTGGTTCTATTATTTATCAAGATACTGCATGTCCATTGTTAAATTTGTAACATATTTAAATCACCTATTTATCCATTCATAATAAAATTACAAGTAATCTTAAAACCCTGCTAACGTATTAACCTGTGTACATTGCTTCTATATATATAATAAACATCTTCCATTCTTCCACAGTTATCAAGAGAAGGCTGACAAGTCTGTAACGATTTGGAAACTCTGGGCAATGTTATCCCTTGCAGTAAGTAGATCAGCTAGTTAAAAGGATTGCCACTTGCACAATGGAACTTCCCCTCCTTCTCCCTCTAGGTTAAAAGTCACATGCTCTACCAAATGAGCTATCCAACATTGCTGCTGTGGCAAGCTAACATGATAACACATGCTCATGTGTTCACGCTAAACCGTGGTTTGGTTTAACGTGATGTGCGAAATCAGGCCTATATCTGACATGAAGACATAGTGGGCAACTGTAAAGGAAACCTTGTGAGTCACCTTAGATAATTGGATTTAGCAACAGATAGGAGTCAACTCCTAGGGCATAGCTGCCAAGTTCTCCCTTTTTTTTAAGGGAAATTCCCTTGTGCTGAATAGGCTTCCTCGTGAGAAAAGGGAAAACTTGGCAGCTATGTCCTAGGGGCCGAGGTCCCTTCACCCTATTATTATTATTATTATTATTATTATTATTATTATTATTATTATTATTATTATTATTGAGAGAGGGCCAGCCCCCGCAAAAAAGCTGGTGAACATTGCCATTCAATTGGTGCATCTTGTGACTGATTATGTGAGTCAGGGCTTACCTGCCCAGCCCTCCAATATTTTGTTCAAGTTTGTAACCCTGTAACAAGAGTGTGGATGAAAGGCAGAGCAGGATGAGGGCATAGAACAGGCATCCCCAAACTTCAGCCCTCTGGATGTTCTGGACTACAATTCCCATCATCCCTGACCACTGGTCCTGTTAGCTAGGGATCATGGGAGTTGTAGGCAGAAAAATCTGGAGGGCCGCAGTTTGGGGGTGCCTGGCATAGAAGTAGCAGTTAAGTTGAAAAATGGTCACTGACCAACAAACACCAAAACCACACAAGTGTTGGGCGGTGTGTGTGTGTGTGTGTGTGTTTTTCTGTCATTTGTTCAGCTGCTTTGTGTGAATTTCAAACCATATATGAAGGGAATATTTCCTGCTGTCTTATTTCAAGTTCTGTATCTTGTGCATGCTACCCGGGGAGCAAAAAGGGAGATTAAAACCCAAACTTTAACAGATCCTTTTAATTTCCAGGTGCTCTCCTTGTTTTTCTGTTCATTGCACAGAAGAAACTAATGATCAGAATACTGGGGCAGTTCCCCACGGAAAGTGCTCCCTTTCTTATTTTTTTATTTTTTTACTGAAAGATTTTATGGCCGACACCAAGTTAATCTTTGTCAGGCAATGGGCAGTAAATATCCCTGCTAGATGTGTGCCTTACATTTTTATAGATTCAGGCTTCCACAACCACCCCCAGCTTGATATTTGCTTTCCGTGGCATTTATATGCGTATAACGAACAGGTGTGATAAAGATTGATCAGATGAACTGGAGTCCAAACTAGATGAGATGCCAGGGGATGCAGGCTTATTTTCAAAAATAAAAAAGGAAAATGAAATGAATGTGCCTTTCCCCTGGGGTTGGGAAGCCAGCTGGGGGGGGCAATTTTGAGGGTTTCTGCACCCTCTCTTCCCATGCTGCTGCTGGTCTTACCAGTTTCACAGCCATGGGCGTACCCAGGATCAAAACTAGGGGGGGCAGGCAAGCCACCCCCCACCCCCAGCCACCCGATTGGCTGGCTGGTGATGATGTAACCGGGATCCTCCCAGGAGGCGTGGTCAATGTCCACGCCCCCCGGAGGGGGGGTCACGCGGTTCTCTGCAACTCCTCCCCGCCGGCCTCTGCTCTTTTTACCCTGGAAAAAAACAGCGCGCGCCGATGGTAGGCTGGTGTGTGCGCTCTCTCTCTCTCTCTCTCTCTCTCTCTCTCTCTCTCTCTCTCTCTCTTTCCCTCACGCCCTCTCCCTCCTCCTGATCACTTCTGCAGCATTACAAACCTTGCCACAGATGCAGCTTTCCAGCCTTTTCCAGGCAGCCAGGGGCAACTCCCACCACTGCCTTCCGCTGGGGTCTATCTGCTGGGGTCTGTCTGCCTTCCGCTGGGGTCTTACGCTGTGCCCGCTGTGGCAAGATCGTGTACCCAACCGAGAAGGACAAAAGCGCATGCCATGAGCTGTGTTTCCCCCCTTTTTAGCTTCTGGGGGGGCAGCTGCCCCCCTGCCCCCCTGGGTACGCCCATGTTCACAGCCCCCTGCTTCAGTAATAATAATAATAAATGCAACTGTTGGAAGGCTGATCACTGGCATCCAGGTGTCTCGGATAACCCGGGCAACCCAGCGCCAAGAGTGAAATTATTATTATTATTATTATTATTATTATTATTATTATTATTATTATACCCCACCCATCTGGCTGAGTTTCCCCAGCCACTCTGCCATTCTGGGCGGCTACCAACACAATATTAAAATACAGAAATCCATCAAATATTAAAAGCGTCCCTAAACAGGGCTGCCTTCAGATGTCTTCTAAAAGTCTGGTAGTTGTTTTTCTCTTTGACATCTGGTGGGAGGGCGTTCCACAGGGCGGGCGCCACCACCGAGAAGGCCCTCTGCCTGGTTCCCTGTAACTTGGCTTCTCGCAGTGAGGGAACCACCAGAAGGCCCTCAGTGCTGGACCTCAGTGTCCGGGCAGAATGATGGGGGTGGAGACGCTTCTTCAGGTAAAGGCAAATTCTGGCCAACTACAGCGGTGTCCATTCAGCCATCACTTTAGTTATCCCTTATACGGAAGGGAGGAGAAGCATGCCTTCAGGGACATGAGTGGGGCAGTGACTTAACTTCTGTTGACTTTCTGCCCAGCTTCCAAGGCCAGTGGTTGAGGGATCCAGTAGGGCCCCTGAAGCAGCCTGGAACCCTGCGCACCTGAGTGCTTGGTAGCGCTGGCTGAGAAGCCACTCATCGTTTAAATATTCCCCCAGTGCCCTTGACAACCTGACAACAGTGTTGCTGCTGTGGCGTTTGGGGAAATTAAAATGGCAGGTGGCTTTCCACATCCTGCTGCTGCTGCCAAATGTGCCTGTGGCCAGGAGCAGGGGCAAATCATGGCATATTGCTGCCTGCAGAAAGGAGAAGGTGACATGTACAAATTCCCCAGTTGTACCACTGAGCCAGGAGACCTGTGTTCAGATCCTGCTCAACTATTAAGCTCGTTGGGTGTGCGTCAGTCTGACCTAACCTACCTCACGGGGTTATTCTGATGGGGAAGCAAGGGAAAGGGGCAGGACTAATCCAGAGCTCCTTGAAGGAAGTGTGGGGGTGGGGTGGGGAATGAAAAATTTTAACGCTAGCAAAATAATTTTTTTTAAAAAAAAACCACAACACATTCCATTTTCTGTCAGGATCAAATAATAACATCGGCAAGCAGGGGGTGGTTTCTTTGTTATCCGTTCTTCCCCTCCGCTCTTCTGTTCCTCCCCTTCCCCATCCCGTCTCGCGCGTTTCAAATCAATCAGGTGAAATCCACCTTGTTCTCCCGTGCCCTGAATCATGATAGCTCAGCGCACTCGATAGGTAATTTAATCACCGCTGGCGTGAATGAACACAAGCTCAAATTAGCTCCTGAAAGGGTTAGTCTTTCTGAGATAGCTCTGCTTTTCCACTCTTGTGCGGCCACAGAGCTTCACCAACTGGCTAGCTGGAGGGGCCATAAAAAATTCAGTGAGAGACATAAAGGTGTGCGCACAGCCGCTGTCTCCTCTTACCTTTTCCTTCAGTTACTCTGGCAGACAAAAGGTATGGAACCTGCTTCATGAATAATGAGCCACATAATATAGGCGATGCATTTTTAATGCAACCAAGTAATAACATTAAGGAAGATATTTGCAATCTTCAAATTTCACACTGTAACAGCCTCAATAATTTGTTCTGATTCCTACCTGCTTAGATTCTTACAATATTTCCCACCCCCAGCACCGTTTTTTCACAGCAAAAAGGGGAGTGTTGATCTGAATCCACACTAGGGATTTGGTGTGGTTAGGATTTTAATGCAAACCTATTTCAAACTTTTCTAAACACTATATGTGCCAAAACACATCTGCTCTTTGACATCTGTACTTCTCTGAATTTTCTGATGCAGTTTTCCAACCCAATAAAGTGTGTATATATATCTATATCTATCTATCTATCTATATGATAGGGGAAACTGTGTATTGAAATGCATATATTCATGAAAATGCTATATAAAATGCATTCTATTTGGGGAAATTGCTTGCAAAAAAAGCTGTGTCTTATCAGGCAGAATTGTATAAAAATGTGTCTATTAAGATAAATGTGTTTTTAAATGCTGAGGAAATGTATATCAAAAGGCAGACTTGTGCAGATAGCTGGAGAACCGAACTTGAGACTGCAAAAATGAGAACTGGAAAATTGACAGATTTGTCCGTCCTAAATCCATAAACTTTTCCTTTAGGAGTGTGTAACATTCTGACAAATCATGTAGCCAGAGCTTGCAGACAACTGGAGGCTGTCATGTAGATAAGGACCTCTATTTAAACAATTTTTTAAATCAGTAATAATGTGAACACCACTTTTCATCCCAAGCCCCTACAGAACAAGGCGGCCATAGTTCTCAAAAGGAGAACCATGTCATTTAGTGCCTTAGGCACAACACAACTGGAAGTGCAGAATTAGATCAAGAAAGGAGCAGGTTTGAATAGGATTTTGTTGCATTCTCCTTTGCGTTGACTATCTGTACTGCCCCACAAATGCTGAAAACCTGTGCTGGTTTTGTGGATTTCCTGAGTGTAGTGCTCCAAGACCTGGAGGCAGGAGTTATGTGTAGACAACGCTTTGAGGACCAAGCCCCATGTTTAGAGGAACCTTACAGTATGGCCCTCCTGAAAGTGTGCTGTTTCAGAATGCCTAGGGAGGTTATGATTGACTATTTCACCTCAGAAAAACTTATTTGCAGTAACCTGTCATGGGGGACTAAAGGGGCAGGCTAGACTTAGATCCCTGACAGGCTAGCTTTCCACAAGCGGGGCACATTGAAATGTTACATCTCCCACAGAACTCCCAGGCATTTTTTTAATTTTTTTTTGACAAAGCTGTATAACTTTATTACCGGTATTACAGAACTAGAAGTGATGCCTGCCTGGGCTTTCTTTTCCTCTCATGTGCCATGTCTTTTTGGATTGTAAGTCTGAAGGCGGGAACTGTCTTGATACCGATCTTTGTCAGTTGGTCTACTTAGCACCTGATGTTGCGCAGTCCCCTGGTTACTACTTCACACATGATCTCCTGGCTATCCCAGGTTAACAGAACCCCATTTCAGCACTCCTAGCCTGATACCTTGGCAATCTATCACAGGGTTTCTCAAACTTGGCTTTTTTTGGACTACAACTCCCATCATCCCTAGCTAGCAGAACCAGTGGTCAAGGATGGTAGGAATTGTAGTCCAAAAAAAGCTAGAGAGCAAAGTTTGGGAAGCCCTGATCTATTATAAAAAAATGAACTGTGTCTTGAACGAGCAAGGTGGGACTATTCAGACTCTCCTAGTTAAATGGATTTATTACACTAAATCCAGAATTGCTAATTATTCATCTTTTTAAAAAAACAAAACAAAAATAAAAATAAACGCCTGGAGGTTCTGCTAGGAATGAGATGAGCTAGACTGCAGATGGGCCATCAGATATTATTGGACTGCAGTTCCCATCTGTCCTGGTCAGCAGTGCCAAAGGCCAGGGATGATGGGCATTATATTCCAGCTAAATCTGGGTGCCACAGTTCTGCATCCCTGGACTTGGCCACCTCCTCTTAGGTGTGATCAGTAATCACCCCCAGTCATAAACAACTCAGCATTCATTTCTCTGAGCTTTCCACATGCTAAGCCAAAGAAAGTCAAAAGTGTGGGTGTAAATCCAGCCCTTCTCTGAACCTTGTGCTTCTTTATGAGCCAGTGTGGTGTAGTGATTAAGAGCGGTAGGCTCCTAATCTGGGAAACCGGGTTCGCGTCTCCGCTCCTCCACATGCAGCTGCTGAGTGACCTTGGGCTAGTCACACTTCTCTGAAGTCTTTCAGCCCCCCTCGCCTCACAGAGTGTTTGTTGTGGAGGAGGAAGGAAAAGGAGAATGTTGGCCGCTTAGAGACTCCTTCGGGTAGTGATAAAGCGGGATATCAAATCCAAACTCTTCTTCTTCTTCTCTTTTCTCATTCTCAAAAAATGTGTCTCATCCTGGTAATATGCTGAAATAGCTTCCTTCGCGTGCTCTCTAAGCCTGTATAATTGCCACGCAGGTTACATGGGCACAGCTTGCGGAGGAGATCAAAAGACTGCAACCCTACACCAATTTACCAGAGAGTAAGCCCCTACTGAAGCCAACGGGACTTGCTTCTGAATAGGTACGTATCGGGTTGCACCCTAGAAAAAGAATCTGCTTATCTGCGATCCTGCTCAGTCCAGGCCGCTCTGGCTGATTATTATTATTTTTTGTATCATGTGCAATATAAACTCCTGTCCAGGCAATGTCTGCATTGTCGAGGAGGAGGGCACCGCTGTGGGGGAATCAGATCGTTTTGCAGTGCAGCTGTCCATACCTTTGTACTGTTTGGCACTATCTTGGTTTCTGTATATATAGGGTGCACAGGCTGATAGGACTCCAACTCTGGCACTGATTTGACATGAATATGCCTGTCAAAGTGTAGCCTTAAAGTGACCCCTTTCTGGCTGATGTGCGCTTTGTCTGTCTTCCTCCCAGCTTCAGTGTTCTCTCTTGTTTTTTGTCTGATCTTATAGCAAGCTTTGTTAACTGATTTGCTGTAATTCCGACACCGTTGGGGGAAAATAAGTCCATTGATTTGTGGACCTGATTTCCAAGTAAGTTCATCTAGAATCGCACCTCTGGTTTGGTTAATACGTCCTGCTGAAATAAATACTGCTTCTGAGGATCCTCGGGACTTTATTAATTTAAAACATTATTCCAATAAATATGCATCAATGAACATAAGACACACTGTAAAATCTAAATAAAGGCATTTACAATACTATCTATAAAGTAAAAACAGATTCTTCCCCCACCCCTGCCCACAATGAGGTATGCACAGGATTAGTTAAGGCAAATTCATACTATAACAAACCGATACTAATTTATGGGTCCTTCCAGGCTTGAGACCATCTGAGAGCATATAACCTAAATATTCAGTCCAGAGTAACAGGAGCTCCTCAGCTATTTCTCACCTACTGGTTATCTAATCACAGAATGCCAATGTATTTAAAAGCAAAAATCTGTCCTCATCCCTTATTTCTGCCCTCTTCAACTCAAGGGCAAACGAACAATTTTTAATAATAAGGCTCTTTCTTATTGGCTCTTCCAAACAGGTGCAAAGGCAAAGCCATACATGCACCACAAAAAAAACAACCAGGGCATAAAGTAGGTAGACTGAAATTACTGGATAGGAGCATTGTGTTGTCTTAAAAGTTGCAAATCCCCGGCATGAATGGACCTACCGGAGATTAACACTTGGCCTGGGTGTGCAACGAAGACTAAAATTTGGAGATGACATCTTGGTGAAACACAGCGTGGAGCATGTGGGGAATGCCGGACTCTGCACAACATCTAAATGCTGACCTCCAACTTGTTCAGGCATTCTCAACCAGGACTAGGCAAGGTTGGCTGAAGTAGCCAGGGGGCTCTTTCCTTCAGTTGGAAAAATGTATTGGGCCACAATCCAATACTCCTAAATTTGGAGCCTAGGACCAGTTAGCTGGAAGCAATCCTAGGAAGCTGCCTAATAGGAGCTCTATAAACTCTGGAAAAGGCAGGGCCTTGAGGTCCCAGGTCCAAATAATCGATGAAAACCAGTCACAAGTTGTTGAACGGTGGAAAATCAAATACAGTCACTCTCTCTCCTTTGTCAAGCTGCTCAGTGTGTTGACCATGTAAACTCAGGTAGTTTAGATTTCCCAGATAAAAAATAACTTTCAGGAAATCAAGGGTTAGCTGGGAAATTCATTTTTTTAAAGGACTTTCTGGTTCATAGGCACCAGTAGCTTATGTATACAAAGACTTTGGGGGCTTTAAGGCGGTGGGGTGTGCATGTTATTTTTCCAGTGTTTAATTTTAAAGGAAGAGACACAGAGGGGGCGAAAAGACTTCACCCCACTTTCCTTCAGCCTTGGTGTTCCATTTTCATTCCAAGACCTTTCGGGTGAAGTTCTACAAAATGCTGGCCAGTCTGCTCTGGCTTCCTGTTTGGTGAGAACATGGCAGGAAGTGGCCAGACAAGAGAGGCGGGGGCAGGAAAAGGGCAGCCCACTAAGGGAGGAGGAAAAGTCTGTTGACATAGTGTTTTGGGGGTTCCCCGGGTTCCTTCCCCCTCCCTGCCAAGATTCTGCATGGCTCTCATTTCAGACCATGTTGCGTCTCTCGGTGCCTCCGCAAATCCACTTTTCTCTGGAAGCCTTTGCCACACAGATCGCAGCCAAAGGGCTTGAAGCCCGTGTGCTTCCGGCTATGGGTGATGAGATTGGAACTCTGGCTGAAGGCTTTGCCACACACCTGGCACTTGTGGGGCTTCTCACCTGCGGATTACAAAAGGGTGGGCACAAAGTTACAACAACGTAGCAGCGTTAACAAACTAGCTTGAAAAGTCCCATAGAAAATATCACTCAGTCCCAGATATCCAATGTGGGCGGGTGACTCGGAATAAATACTAAGGATAGCATAGGGCTGCCATACGTCCGGACATTACCGGGATTTCAAAAGGCGGACATCTGGGGGGGGGATTTCTGAAAGGCAGCACTTTGTCCTGGATCTTAGGCAGGAAAATTGTCTTTTTGTAAAAACAACAACCACCAAAAAAAACCTCCTCAACTCAACAACTTTGGGGTTTGTCTTTAAAAAGCTGAACAACTTTCAGGGTGCCCTGGTTTTTACTTTTTGAAATATGGCAACCTTAGTATAGGATCCTTAAGATCTTTGTCAAGTTTTGTGCTAATTTTAATCACCCTAGTTTAGGACAAGTACCAGTCACTCTCTGACATGGCACAACTGGAAGGATGAGAGAAGGGAGCCCTCACATTACCCTTTCAGGTAACTCTGAGCTTGGCAATGATGTCAGGGTTGAGAGGGTGCAGCCCCTAAACAGCCAGCTCAATGGGGATCTCAGCTCTCAGAAGCTATCCTTTCCTTCCCTAAAGCATCCTTGGCAAACTACTGCTCAGAGTTCCCTTGAAAACCTTTGCAGGAGAAGATTTCCACCCTCTTCCCCTAAGCAGCTCTTTCTTCATTGCTCACCTCCTCTTCAGATGAAAAGAGCATGTCAGTAGCCCCAGTCTCGATGCAGTTGGATTGTTCGTTTCGATTTCCAATTGCACAAATAATTTCCTCTCCCAAACATGCACACAGATAGTGGCCCTCATTGCTCACTAAGCCAGTGTGCATGTTTGGAAAGTGGAAGAACCTGATTTAAAAATCCGGGCGCTGCTCTCGTCCTAACCACAGACGGCCTTTTTCTTTCACTGCCTCCTTCCCTGTCTTTGAAACGTTAATGGTCACGCTTCCTGGGGAAATAATTGTGCAGGCATTTGTTCTTGCGAGGTTTTGCTGAGGGGCACCTAGTTTTCCATCAACACACGCTCCAAATAAGTGGCATTATGCTGAGAGTAGACTAGCACACTGGTTTCTAAAAACCAATAAAAGTTCACAAAAATGAGGCAGACATGGGTGGAGAATGGAGTTAGCAATGTGGAGATGGACAATATCAGTGACACTCTTGCACTCAGATTGCACATGGAAACTCACAACAGCAATGACCATGAATTGCATTTTCCACGTTGTAATATGTGGCATTTTTTCACACCGGGCCATACATAATGACATAAAAAAAATTGAACCAAAAGACTCTCTCAAAACTGGGTGAACGGACATAAAAATGGTAATTTAAGCAAGTGCGAAGTCGTGCAGAAATGCTTATTTCACATATACGTTGATGGGATTTAAGCTGGCACTGAATGAAAAGAGATCTTGCATTTGTGGTGCGTGGCCGAATGAAAATGCCGGTTCAGTGTGGTACTGCTGTGAAAAAGGCAGATTCCATGTTGGGGATCATTAGGATAGGATGGAACCACCTACACAATGCCTTTTTACAAAACTATGGTGCAACCACCCGTTTAATACAACGTACAGCTGATATTTTAGAGCTGGAAAAGAGCAGCCAAAATATCAGGGGGCTGGAGCAACTTCCCTAGGAGAAACAGGTTTGGGGGTTTTTAGCTTAGAAAAATTGTGAGTGACAGGGAAGACGGTGGGCAGAGAGACCATTTTCTCCCTCTCTCAAAAGTACTGGAATGGGGATTATCTGATGGAGCTAAATTGTTAAATAGTAGAGTTTGCTACACCACAAGATGCAGTGCTGGACCAACTTGGACAGTCTTAAAAAGGGATTAAGCATATTCATGGCGAATAAGGCTCTCAATGTCCACTAGCCATAATGGCTATGCATTATCCAATAACTGAGGCAACATGCCTCTGAATATCAGTTCAATCAATCAATCAATAACCTTTATTAGGCATGACAAGTTCAGGAGCTTCAGAACAAAATTATGGATAAAACATTCACGTTATAGACTTCATGAAATAAAATACATATTAATTAAATTAATATTTTAAAACGATTTATCAATTTTCAATTAGCATCCCCTGGTCCTCTCCACAGTGGCCCAATCTCTCTGCATAAACCGAGCACAAAAACTCAGCCACCACTAAAGTAACTCCATCATTATTGTCCGACAGTAACCCCTGAATAGTTGGTAATGCAGCGATCGATGCATCCACCTGCAAAGCACCCAGCAATCACCTTCTCGCATTAATACCATAATTGCAGGGAAAGAAAATGTGGTCCAATGTATCTGGTTCATTCTTCCCGCATTTACATAAACGTTCGGCTTTTGGGAGAGCTAGATATCTTCCTTCTATCTCCATAGAGGGGAACACGTTGAATCTAGCCAGCATGAAGAGCCTGCACCCTTCCTGACTCTTCAAGTTTGCCATATATCCCCCTTTAAAGTCTCTACACATAGGGAGGTTCAGATATAGAGGGGAGCTGAATATCAGTTGCCGAACAGCAAATGGCAGGAGAGGCCTATTGCCCTCATCTCCTGCTTGTGGGCCTGCCATAGTCATCTGGTTGGCCATTGTAGGAAACAGGTGGTTGACTCTATAGATCTCATGCAAGCTCTCCTTCTCTTTTTTATTCATATGGGGGATACTATCTTTGTAATTTACTCCCGCTTCAGTGGATACAGAAGGCTGCTGGGTCAGAAGACATACCCACTGAGAAAAGCTCCATTTAAGTCTGCAGTGTGCTCTGATTGTCTTTCTCCTCAGTTTTCCTCAAGCTATTCAATTTGCGTTTTTGTTTTGTTTCCATGTTCCCCAGAAACTCAAGATCATGGTGCCTTGCCTACCACTGAAAATAGCCCTCAAACAATTTGATTGGGAAAACTCAATAATACACAAGAAAGCTCCAGAGCAAGTATCAAGACTGACTTTTGGGCTCTGCATCCTCCAAATTTTCTTGCTGGCCCTACCATTAGGCAGAATGAAATGCGCTCATTGGGCAGCAAATGCTGGGGGGCAGGAATTGGTAGCGAGGTCAGCTGACTTCCATACACATGCAATGGGGAGGGTGCCATCTTGTTTCTTGCCTCAGGAGTGTGGGTAGGAACAACAGTACTGTACAAAGGGGAAATTGACATTCATTGCTCCAGTGTTTTTTTTTCGGGGGGGGGACGCAGGGGTACGCATACCCCTAAACATTTTGTGAATCTAAGTTTGGCCTCATTGAGGGGCAGTATTTCAATATGAGTAGGAAAATGAGAGTACACCTAAACATTTTTTGGGGGGGAAGCACTGCATTGCTCTGTCCAGTGGCTCTTTCTGCCCCTGTCATGTGGCCCTCAGAATGCTGCCTAGAAAGGAATGTGGCCCTCAAGTTGGAAAAAAATGCTTTAAAGGAAGAACTTGCGTGTCTGTCTTTCTAAAACTACTTGTGCCTTGGCGAGACAAAAATAAATCTGTCAACAAGTACACCCTGCTTTCCCGGCATCACTCTGGCGGAAACCAGCAGATAAATATGTCCCTTTATCCCAACAGCAGGGGGTGGGAGAGGGATTTCATTCATTCATTCATTCATTCATTGTGGGAAACCAAGAGGGATGCAGTGGTTCTCACCTGTATGGATGAAAGTGTGCTTCTTCATGTCAGATTTCTGGTGAAATCTCTTCCCACAATACTGGCATGGATAAGGCCGGGTGTCTGAGTGGATGAGAAGATGGGTGGACAAGGTGGAGGACCTCTTGAAGCTCTTACCACAGATCTTACAATCAAAGCTGCGCTCCTGCCAAGAGAAAGCAGGACCTTCATCCAGATGCGCCGTCTTCTTCATTTAATGCATTTAGAATATCTATTCATAGATAACCACTTACATAGAAGCAGCTTTCCAAAAAAAAATCTGATAATTGAATTTTTTTTCTTTGGTTTAAGAAGATTTACGTACCGCTTAAAGGGGCTTACATAAGTGGCTTATATAAAATGATATAAAATATTCACAAGGAAAAAACACGTTGGAATAATAAAATTATCAAAGTATAGATTAAAACCCGAAGTTCTGAAAGCAGATATACAAGAAAAACAATTACATTTATGGGTATTCTTGCCTAAACAAAACTCAGAATTGTCCAAATTAATTCAGATTGGCCATTTGCCTTGTCGCAAAATATAGATCCCACAGTGACAGCATTGGATGGGGGATGCCTGAGGTTGCCTCCTCCTTCAAACCTGCCATGATATTGAAATGTTCTGTTTTATCAAGTCATTTTCCCCCCGAACCATGAAAATGGGTTTTTAAACAGGGGACATCCCCGGACCACTCTGGAGATACTAAGAATCAGACCAGGGAACATCTGCATGTGATACTTCTGCTCCACAGGTTTTACATGTGTATTACAGAAAGAGTTACATTTTGTGATGAAAAGCCTTTAGTGTTCATCCTTCCAGTTCCAATTTTAAAAAGCACCTAGAGTTTTCAGGCAGGTGTATTTTTATCATTCCCCTCCCAGAACTTTTGACAAACTACAGTTCCTGTGATTCTTTAGTCATGCGCTTTAAATGTGTGTTGGATATGCTTTAAACTTATGGTATAGATCTGCTGTTCCCCCCCCCCCAGCACTTCAACAGTGTTGAAGAAAGGGTGAAGGTTTTGAAGGGTGCATAATTTGGAAGGGTTTGGGGACAAGAATTCTAATGCATGGCAGGAATGGGGAGGGAAGAGAGATTTACTTAGATTTATTGCAGTGGTATTAACGCTTCTCCAAATCTTGATCGCAAAACCCTCAAAACTTCGCTTTTGTGTTCCAGGGTCTCTAATAATTTTAAGAAGGCAAATTTGTGCTGACACAAAACCCCACACAGACACTAAGTAGAAGAAGAAGAAGAGTTTGGACTTGATACCTCGCCTTTTATTCCCCTTAAGGAGTCTCAAAGCGACTAATATTCTCATTTCCCTTCCTCCCCCACAACAAACACTCTGTGAGGTGAGTGAGGCTGAGAGAATTCAGAGAAGTGTGACTAGCCCAAGGTCACCCAGCAGCGGCATGTGGAGGAGTGGGGAAGCAAACCCAGTTCACCAGATTACGAGTCCACCGCTCTTAACCACTACACCACAGTGGTGTAGAAGAATAGAAGCATAGCCACCTGGCCCCACCCCACTTACCATTCCCCTCCCCCTCTTTCCTTCCTAATTGTTTAAACCTGGGGGTCCCCAAACTAAGGCCCAGGGGCTGGATGTGACCCAATCACCTTCTAAATCCGGCCCGAGGATGGTTCGGGAATCAGCGTGTTTTTACATGAGTAGAATGTGTCCTTTTATTTAAAATGGATCTCTGGGTTATTTGTGGGGCCTGGCTGGTGTTTTTGCATGAGTAGAATGTGTCCTTTTATTTAAAAAAGCATCTCTGGGTTATTTGTGGGGCATAGGAATTCGTTCATATATTTTTTCAAAATATAGTCCGGCCCCCCACAAGGTCTGAGGGATAGCCCACGGCTGAAAAAGTTTGCTGACCCCTGGTTTAAACCAATTCATGAACCAAGAACTTAAACATTGACCACTAATAATGAACCATATGTTGTAGATATTACTCCACATTTATTATGCTGTTTTTGTGATTTACAAATGACATGAGAAAACTTGGTATACTTACTTGTATAACATTATTCTTGTTTATTAAAACCCAATAAATAAATAAGCATATGGGTTGGTTGTGCAGGGCAGGGAAGGTTGCAACAAAAACATATGAAATATCACTGTTTCCTCTCTTTGGTAAGCACCTTTCAGGTTGTTTGCAGGATTGCAATCAGGATTAATCCCCATCAGCCCCGCATGCTCACCCACACACCTTTCCTGGCTAGGAGACTGCTAGTCCCATGAATCTATTGCTCTGGGCTCATTTATACTGTAGATTTAATGTAGTCATTTAATGTAGATCAGGGTTCCCCAAACTTGGGTCTCCAGCTGTTTTTGGACTGCAACGCCCATCATCCCTCGCCGGCAGAACCAATGGTCAAGGATGGTGAGAAATGTAGTCCAAAAACAGCTGGGGACCCAAGTTTGGGAAACTCTGATGTAGATAGTGAGTTTACTGTACATCCATTAATTCTTCATTGTCTGTATGATGTTCTCCTCCAATCACTGCCTTCCCACACTTTCCCCTCCCTCAATTTTGGATTTCCTTGCACCCTTTCTGTTTCAGAGTATCCCCGGTATGAGTAAATCTGGACTGAAGGAGGGGAAAGTGTTAGGAGGCAGTGCTTTGGAGGAGAACACCAGTGAATTAACAGAGGTACAGAAAGCTGACTCTTCGCATTAAGCCACCGTGTGGATGAGCCCTCTCCAACCACTCATCACCTTCCCCCGGGTTCTCACCTGTGAGTGCACAGCTTTATGCTGCTCCAGGCTAACTGCGTGGCCAAATGTCTTGCCACACATTTCACAAGCGAAGGGCCTGGTGCCGCTGTGTGAACGACGAACGTGCACCTCCAGGCCGTGGGGAGTGGAGAAGACCTGAGAAGCAGCAGGGAAGACAAAGAGAATTATGGTTCAGGAAGGGCTGAAGTTCACAGCAGGTTCTGAACCTGAGATATCAGAGCCGTTTAGGAAAGTGTTTCCCCCACGGAGCTTCAGCCAAATAACATTACTGGGTATTGGTGCCATTAGGGCATAGCTGCCAAGTTATCCCTTTTTTACAGGGATTTTCCCTTATGCTGAATAGGCTTCCCCGCGAGAAAAGGGAAAACTTGGCAGCTATGCATTAGGGTGGGGCAGGTGTCAATGGCCCCAGTCAGCAGAATGAGCAAGAGGGATCGCAGCCACAGCCTGGCTGGATGGCCACATTTTGAAACAAATGAGGTAATGCATGTTACAGTCTAAAGCAGGCATCCCCAAATTTTGGCCCTCCAGATGTTATGGACTACAATTCCCATCTTCCCCAACCACTGGTCCTGTTAGCTTGGGATCATGGGAGTTGTAGGCCAAAACATCTGGAGGGCCGCAGTTTGGGGATGCCTGGTCTAAAGGGCAGGGGCAACTCATATTACCTAGTTGCAGTGGTGTAGCATGGGTTGCGAGTGCCCATGGCCACGTGGAGGGAAACGGATGAGGCATGCATGCGCATTCAACTGCCTGATAGTGCCTGTGTCACCCAGGAGATCGCAGCCACAGAAATAAGAAAAGAAGAGTAATTTCGTTGTCCAGAGAGGTCACTTCCTGGTTCACATGGAGAAGCCTTTTTCAACGGAGCTCAGCAACAAAAGCACACAGCTGTTTTGAGGCAGCACTGGGTGCTGAAATTCTGCGCTCCTAACAATTTTGCATCCGGGAAAACTGCCCCATGCTACACCACTTCCTAGTTGTGCCATTGTTACTGCAAGCTGAAATGCTGATTGACAAGTAGTCTGCTGTAATATTTAATACTGTTTTGTCTATCAACATATCTATCTGATACTGCATATGCAGTTTATGATTTTAGGTGTGTGAGTGTGTGTGTGTAGTGTCATATGTAGCAGGATTTTTGTTCATTGTCTAGATTGATGATTTAGAAATGCTACAAACAGCTTAGATTGTGAGAAAAGCAGAGATTAGATATGTTACAAAACAAGGACAATTGTGAAGTCCAGCTGGACCTGCAAAAGGCTATTGGTCAATGTATTGTATACTGTATTCTATAGGATCAGAGACAAGAGGCCTCTGAATATCAGTTGCTGGGGAACAACAGTGAAAGAGGAATTTTGCCATCAAGTCCTCTTTGGGGGCTTCTGAGAGGCATTGGGTTGGCCACTGTAGGAACCAGGATGTTGGGCTCGTGGGCAAGAATCTACTTATGTTCGTAAGAGCTATCTGAACAATTAATATGCCATGGCTCTACCTTCCCCATACAAGCTTCATAGTCACATATCCTTAAATTAAGCAATAAGGAGGGACCTGTCTCTTCCTTGAACAAACCTTGACCAAGCCTTCGGACCTTTCCACTGCTAAATAACCACCACCCCCGAAGCTGGCTGAGTGGAGTAGGGTGGAACAGAGGAAGACCACTAAAGGGGGTCATAGAGTATGTTCCATACCTTGCTGCATTTGACACACTTGTAGGAACCAGCGCTGATTAACAGGGGGCGACAGAGGAGCTCCGATTCCAATTTGATGCTACTTGCACTCTTCTCCTGTTGGAGTCCAGGTGGGGCTTCAACGTAGATCCCAGAGGCTGCTGCTGGCCGCTCAAAGAGTCCAGGGGAGCCAAAGTCACCATAGAGTCCCAGCGCTGAGCTGCGCTCCGATCCATAGAGAGCGGGCTCAGATCCCCTCTCGCAGAAGAGACCAAGGGATGAGCTACGTTCCAGACCTGGGCAGGGCCTGTAGCTCTGTACCAAATGTCTCAGCTCAGAATTCCCAAGGCTACTCCAGGCATAGGGTTTCAAGGGCACCGAGAAGGGAGGAGCCTCGTCCAAGGAGGGGCAGATGGAGCGCTCAGAGGCTGTCAAGACACAAATTGAGTGGAGGTAGTTAAACGGGGTTCACATAGAACATGCACTCGACCTCTTTGTTGTGTTAGCTCTTTAGTATAAAGATGCTTCCAGGCGAGGGTCTTATCTTACAAATAGGTTGTTGCAGATCCTGTTTCTCTTTGTTCATGATTGACATGACTATCTACATATTCCATTTTCTCCAATCGTGTTATTCACTGCTATACCACCACTTGACATCTACACCATGGGGTGGAGCTTGATGGAATGTGTCAGGGCTGAGTTTCTTTGTTTCGTATATTATTATTATTATTATTATTATTATTATTATTATTATTATTATTATGTTGCCCATCTGACTGGGTTACCCCAGCTACTTTGGGAAGCTTCCAACAAATTAATATGCAGTAAGACATCAAACATTAAAAACTTCCCTATACAGGGCTGCCTTCAGATGTCTTCTAAAAGTCAGATAATCGTTTATTTCCTTTACATCTAATGGGAGGGTGTTCTACAGGGCAGGTGCAACTACCGAGAAAGCCCTCTTGTCTGGTTCAATCACTTCTCTTCCATTCTCTTCCATATATCCTCCATATATATCATACATTTCCTCAGGGACCACCTCTTTCCATATGAACCTACCCGGACCCTAAGATCATCTTCTGAGGCCCTCCTTCGAGAGGTCTGGAGGGTGGCAACATGAGAACAGGCCTCCTCTGTGGTGGCTCCCTATTTGTGGAATGCTCTCCCCAGGGAAGTTTGCCTGGCACCTTCATTATACACCTTTAGGCGCCAGGCAAAAATATTCCTTTTTAACCAGGCCTTTGATTGATTTGATTGACATCCTTTTAAAATGTAGGGCGTTGTTTTTTTTGGGGGGGGGTGTTATGGATGTTGTTTTTATTTTTATTACGTATCCTGTGGTTAGTGCTAAGAAGCTTCCATACCAGCAGTGGCTGCAGAGGCACAATGGGTTGTTTTTACTCATCATATTTGCCACGGAAGAGGAAAAATCAAATAAGACAAAGCAACATAAATACAGGGTTAGCATTTTGTTGGTGGCATCCTTGTGTGAACAGTGTAAAAAAAAAACCTGTCTGCATGAGCAGGCACCCATTTCGCACTGAATGCCTGCCTGGAAGCACTCGCAGTCACTAAGGGCCGCAGTTCATGTGAGTCAGACCTACGCCCTCCCTCTCATTCACCCCACAGGTTGAAATAAGTTCAGATGTATTTGGCCGAACAATAATACACTTCTGCTGTCATTAGCCTAAAAGCTCTGTCGAAATTAACATGCAACAGTAAGGAAGCAAGCCCTCCTGGAGATAATAGAATAGGCAATAACAAAAAGCTCTGCTAGTCAAGCATTTCAACAACTTCATAACAGTTGGCTCATTTTAGAAACTACCGGAGTTTTTCATGTGTTTAGTGGCAGGGGTTGCAAGGAACAGCCAAACATTTTACATCTTCATTTTGCTCCGCACAAAGCTACTTTAAAATTAGCACTCTGCGCTGTCCAGTTCATAGACATTTGAGATTAAAGGATAGTTCTCTTCTCTGCCCTGATTTCTGAGACAACACTAGGGAACATCTGAAGAAGTGTGCAGGCACACGAAAGCTCATACCAATGACAAACTTAGTTGGTCTCTAAGGTACTACTGGAAGGAAGGGTGAAAAAATTATTATTATTTGTTTCGACTAGGGAACAGCGAGGCTAATTCTGTCATTCGCGAGTCTCATCTCAAACCTGTTTCCTTGCAAAATCACTCAGGAGTGAATCATTTCCCCCGTTTTTCAGTTATATTAGTGATTAGGAGCACAGCACCACCATTTTGGAAGGTGGAAAAAACATAACACAAAGCGCTGATCTCATTTTGGAGACAATCTAAGAATTTGCACAGTTGCAGATGCTTTCAACCACATCAGATTTATTTTGGTAATTCCGCCCCCCCTTTATAAACCACCCTTCACTGATAAAGATCATGGGGTGATTCACAATTCATCATAAAAATAAATGCAATAAATGTATGTAGTTCGCTAACCCAGAAAAATGATGTAAAAGCCCAAGAATGTAAACTCCTAGGAACAGGATGATGGCAAGTATGCCAAACAAACTACTCCCCAACACCACGCAAAACGCCTTGGTAGACAAGTACATCTTTAGCTGGCAATGAAAACTCCATGTTGAAGATGACTGATGCACTTCCAGTGGAGGGAAGTTCCACAAATAGGGTGCTGCCACAGAGAATCATAGACTCTTAGAGTTGGAAGGGACCCAAGGGTCATCTAGTCCAACCCCCTGCAATGCAGGAATCTCAGCTAAAAGGCCCTGTCCCATCAGCAGGACCTTGAGAATGGCCTCCCCATGCAGATCCCAAGGTCCAAGTTGGCAGATGAAGGGAGATGTTTTAGATACTGAAAACCTCTGGGAGAAAAAGGGATGCAACTTCCCAAATCAATGGCAACATTTGAAAATGCCGAGCTAGATTATAAGGTCTCAGGCAGTAAGGGAGAGAATACTTGCTCTTGCAAAAAATACCAGTAGTTATAGCTATATTAAAGCATGGTTTGCTTTTTAAAGATCTCCCTTATTTATGACCAGGTGACTCAAGAGGTCAAACTTTTCCTAGACCACAACATTTTAAGCTGTAAGCGTGGCAAAGGGGTTGCATTTTTTCCCCCTTGGTTTGCTGTGAGGTTGAAAACAGCAGGTTGAAAACTAGGCTGTCACTGAGGAAGGCAAGGTGCTTCTTCTCCTTGACATGCTATTGTTCTACCTGCAGGAAGCTTATTTGTAGGAGAAGGGTTCAAACATTCAGGCTTCCGTCCCTTATGCATTTCTTACTTGTGTTTATAACCGTTACCAAATGGTCTCTGGGCAGCTTACAAATTACCTGGCAGGAAGACCCACTGATCTCAGGTGGCCTTACTTCTGAGTAGATAAGCCTAGTATTGCACTGCCAACCTCCCACCTGCAACATCAGCCAAGGAACCTTTGATCACTTGATGCTGATTTGGGGGGGGGGCATATTTGGATGCCTCTATTTTGCTTCTAGGGACCCAGGTGGCGCTGTGGGCGAAACCACTGAGCCTAGGGCTTGCTGATCAGAAGGTTGGCGGTTCGAATCCCTGTGACGGGGTGAGCTCCCGTTGCTCGGTCCCAGCTCCTGCCAACCTAGCAGTTCGAAAGCACATCAAAGTGCAAGTAGATAAATAGGAACCGCTATAGCGGGAAGGTAAACGGTGTTTCCATGTGCTGCTCTGGTTTGCCAGAAGCAGCTTTGTCCCAGGCCACATGACCTGGGAGCTATACGCCGGCTCCCTCAGCCAATAATGCGAGATGAGCGCGCAACCCCAGAGTCGGTCACAACTGGACCTAATGGTCAGGGGTCCCTTTACCTTTACCTTTATTTTGCTTCTAGCGTGACATCGAAGTCTCGCAAAGGTTCACTTGCATCATTTTAAATCCTAATCATCCCAGTAATGGCATTGCCTGACTTATCCAGAGGTTCTTGCCCTGTGACTCCACAAGATCGTGTCTGCTGCATGATCAGTCTTAGTGAAATAAATGCATAGCAATTGTGGCACCAGGTGCTCTAATTGTGCTTCTGTCCTAGATATTCTCTCTCAGCCTTGAATGCTTCTTCCCCTAGATCAGTGGTTTTCAACCAGTGTGCCGTGGCACCCTTCAGTGGAATGATCGTCAGGGGTTCTGCAGGCAACACTGGTCTCTGTCCCTCTTTCCTTCCCTCCCTTCCTCTGATGCCCTCTCACGTCTCTGCCTCCCAAAGGCTTGCGCAGCAGTTTGCTGCTGCAGCAGCCCTGGCTGCAAGCTCCCCAGACATATAGTGCCTCTAGGGCTGGCCAGGGGCTGCTTCCTAGGCCCTTGTGGGGCAGTGGGAGGAGACACCTCTCTTTGGGGCAGGGAGGGCAGCTCAGAGATCAGGGGCAGCGGCAGCCCAGAGGACTCCCAATGAGAGGGGAGAGGAGAAGAGGCTGAGGGAACACTCCACAAGGGAGGGTGTTTGAAAAAGGGTGAGAGGCTGCCGGCTCTGCAGGCAAGGGGTGACATAACTGGGCTCCTGAGCCCCACGGGGGTGCTGCAGAAAGAATGGAGTTGGTCAAGGCAGCCGTGGACTCAGAAAGGTTGAAAACCTCTGCTCTAGCTAGTACACCGATTGCTACTCTGAAAGCCATGTGGAATTGCAGGCTATTACCAGCGCCTGTTGGCTCATGCGGTGTTGTTAGTGAATGCCTGTACAGTAAGAGATGTTTTTAACATCAATAAATCAGAGGCTCAGCTGTTCTGTAATGTTTCAAGCCCTGTCACGTTGTGCCTTTATTTTATGTTTAACAGAGGGGTTTTATTGAAATGCCATTTGTGTTGGTTAAAGGTAAAGGTAAAGGGACCCCTGACTCTGGGGTTGTGGTGCTCATCTCACATTATTGGCCGAGGGAGCCGGCGTACAGCTTCCGGGTCATGTGGCCAGCATGTCAAAGCTGCTTCTGGCGAACCAGAGCAGCGCACGGAAATGCTGTTTACCTTCCCGCTTAGAGCGATACCTATTTATCTACTTGCACTTTGACATGCTTTCAAACTGCTAGGTTGGCAGGAGCTGGGACTGAGCAACGGGAGCTCACCCCATCGCAGGGATTGGAACCGCCAACCTTCTGATCGGCAAGCCCTAGGCTCTGTGGTTTAACCCACAGTGTTGGTTAGACCCTCCCAATTAAAATGTAAAGGAGGCTGGGGATATAATGCCTCACGTCGAATTATTTGGTGCCTAACCATGACCCAAACTGTGAATTTGAATACCAAAAGATGTTCATTATTAATAAATAAAAATAGTGTTTGTGGGAGGGAAAATTGTTGTTTTTTGTTTTGTTTTCTGATTTAATTTTTTGTAATTTTATCCTGTATCTTTTTATCTCGTGAACTGCCCTGAGATTTTCATAAGAAGGGCGGCATATAAATTTAATAAATAATAAATAAATATTTCATGCTAGCCTTACTTTGAGTAGTTAGTTTGACATTAATAAATGTGACTAGTTTAAGTTCATTGATTTTAGTGGGTTTACTCTGCATAGGAAAAGGCAAACTACAGCCAAAAATATATATTTGTGCTGTTACGGCCTTTAAGCTGCGAATGCATTAAGTTTTTTGTTTCTGTTCTGCCTGCAATATGTTTTGAGCTAAAGGGAAAATACACATTGGGGGTTATTACAGATTTCAGACACTACTCCTATATTATTGACAGAAGTCCAGTTTCATAAGTTTTACATGAAAAGGAGTCAAATCAAATGTCATATGTTATCTGACTCCATTTCATTTAAAAAATAAAAATAAAAATGCTACATGTAAGAGATACATCTAATTGTGTTTTTAAATCCCCCCAACACCTTGTAGTTCACATTATTAGCTAATTTTAGCAAGGAGCATATTTAAAGCACATGCACACACATAATAACCACTGGAAAAACACGAGATAAAATGTTGCAGTAGAATAATCAGTTTACAAGAAACCTTCAACTAACTCCTGACATATTATTTATCAGACTGATAATCCAGTAACAAGTAATAATCAACGGTTTAATAGAGAGGGGAATGAAGAGATGCGATTAAGTCCGCTGAGAATAAAAATAATTGTAAAAAGAAAAATGGCTGTAGCTCTGCCCACCCCGCCCACCCCACCCCACCCCAAAAACAGGTTAAAAAAGCACTTTCTGCAGGTACAGGAAAGGGTAATAAAACAATTATAGAGGTGAAAGAAAGAAAGAAAGAAAGAAAGAAAGAAAGAAAGAAAGAAAGAAAGAAAGAAAGAAAGAAAGAAAGAAAGAAAGAAAGAAAGACTTTAAGCAATGTCTTTACAAGTGAATAGAGCAAAATAGAATCGAAAGGGAAAGGGGTATGAATTGATTGAGCCAGCAGGGGTGTTTTCGTTGTTGTTTTTTACCTGTTTATTACAGCCTCAGGTTTGTGCTGTGCTTTGACAAAAACAATTTTGCAGTAGTGGTACTTTTCTCACACTCAGGCAGATCACCCACTGGGTCCCATTTTGATCATTTGAGCAGTGTGTGTGTGTGTGTGTGTGTGTGTGTGTGTGTGTGTGTGAGAGAGAGAGAGAGGGGTGGGTGGGTGGGGGTGGGGGGTAAGCCCTTAGTGCCATTAGGAGAGCGTTTGGGGCACTGGGATGCTCTTCCCCAAATAAATCAGTACAATAAAAGCCAATCACTAGGCAGAAGCAGAAAGCCAACCCTGTGTCAGATTTGGGGGGGCATGGTTAAAGGAGTTAATTATTAAATTTACATCTAATGATATGAATTACATTACATTTTTACCTCTACAGTGGGCACTGCTTGAGTACTTTGCCTGAAGAAACAATAATGTCTTACATTACCTCCAATTTTAAGAAGGTTATCATATGTACCTTCCTTTTTGGTTTATTATTATTATTATTATTATTATTATTATTATTAATTATTATTTCTGTATTTTAATGTTATGTTGGAAGCCGTCCAGAGTGGCTGGGGGAACCCGGCCAGATGGGCGGGGTATAAATAATAAATTAATAAAAAAAATAATATTATTATTACTACATTTATTGCCCTGTCTTCTCCAGCAGGTCCCAGGGTGGGTTACAAGGATTTGAAATTCAGAATTAAAAAACAGGTCAAGCAAAAGTCTAACACCCACCTTGGTGAGATGTCACACACACTCACCCATTCCCCCCAAGGTCTATTTTGTTGGGAAAAAACCAGAAGGTGGCAACTTTACTATTCTCAGCATTCACCACACTGTCACTTCATCAGTGGAAATGCTGTCAGCAATTTCCGTTTCTGAGCAAAACTGAAAACAAACACTGCACAAAAAGTCCAAATGAACGGTTCTCTGTAAGCATGACTTTGGCCCCTTGCAACTACTTTTGATATTTCCGAGGCTGGCCTTCTTGGTTTCAAAGGGCTCTCGAATGGTCTTGATGGATATTATTTTGGACAAGCAAGGATGCTAATTCTGTAGTTGTACGCATACATCAATGACATCCAGGCACATGACTAAACACATGAAGCCACAGAACTAGATTTACGGAGAAATTATATGTGGAGAATCAATGCATTGTGTGCAACCCAATCAGAAGGGTGGGATGTTGTTGTTGTTGTTGTTGTTGTTGTTGTTGTTGTTGTTGTTAGCGTACACATTTTCTCTCAGTTGTATGCCTTCAGTTCATTTGTCTTTACTTCCAGGATCACCTCATCCCATACATGCCCACTTAACTGCTTTGATCTACAGAACGGGCACTGTTACAGGTAACACATAATATTTGTTAATTCACTCGTAAGAAATTGATCTTTTAGTGTGGAACTCCTTGCCTATCGACATTCGACTGGCATCTTCACTGTCCTCTTTTCGGCACTTGCTAAAAACATTTTAGGCAAGCTAGACATGTAGAAATTGACATGTGTTTTAGTAAGTTCTTTGCTGAACTATTTATTTTATTTTGGGGTTGCTTTTTTTTTAATACTTGATTTGCCCTTTACCATATGGACAATGTTAGTGTTAGGTATTATTCACAATCAAGCAGTGTATTGTTAAATAAAGCCATGCAATGCCACCAAACTCTCGGGATTGTTGTGAGGATAACATTTTTTTTGGGGGGGAGCATGTATGGCACCTGGAGGTGCTGGAAGGATAGGCAGGCTAAAAATGTAAGTATAGATTTCTAAATAGTATTTTAGTGGGAGACCGGAAGAAAGAGCTAAGTCTTCATTTTCCTCCTGTGGATCCCTGGAAGGATCTATTCCTTCGCGCCATGAAAGCAAACAGTAAACAGTATCACGGCGCGTTACTCATCCTTTCTTCTGAATAGCCATAAAAGATTTTCATAGCCTAGCAAGTAATATTTAAAAGTCTGGAAGGATAAAGTGAGGTGAATATAACTCCATCATTATCGCTACGTTATTCAGCTGTTCCTACCATCAGATTAATACAATCATCATTGTCAATAGGAAATGTATATATAGATACATAAAGCATACCCAAGAATGTGTGCCTACATCTGTATATTACCCATCACAATCCTAGGCAAGATTACTGAGATTACTGAGAAATAAACTCCACTGTGTTCAGAGGGGCTGAACCCCAAATAATAATAATAATAATAATAATAATAATAATAATAATAATAATAAATTTATGTGCTGCCCAGTCACTCTGGACGGCTTCCAACAACTTAAAACACCAAGCACGGTAGAACATCAAACATTAAAAAGGTAAAGTGTGCAGAGGAGTCTAGTCTGAAATCATGCTGTTGCTCATTTATGTCATAAGCTTAGACAGGCAGTCGAAGCTGGCATTAGATTCCATTTGGTTGTGATTGCTTGAAGTGCCGCAGAAATGTTGCAAACCGGAGTCCCTTGTTGTAGCCTATGAAACAGGTTGGTGGTTTTTGGGTGGGTTGGGGGGAGGAGATACCTAAGCAGGCAGGCAGGCAAGATTCAGAAAACCCATCACCATTTCCTTTGCTATTTTATAGGGCAACCTTCTCCTGGGAGGAATGAATCGCTTTCTTTCCATTTCCTTGAACTCACGACCTGATCAAATTGCAATTACTTTGCAAACCAGGGGGCTGAGAAGGGGTGCGGGGGGGGGGGCGGGCGTATTTTTAATATATATTTCCCTGTCTTTCTTTTATGCCTTTTTAATAATCATTTCCCCAGATATACAGCATAAGACATAGCATATTTTATCAATACATGTCAAGTGTCCTTGTCTTTCTTACTGCACAACTACAGTCATTTTAGGGAGAATTGTTTAGTAAGGATTTTGGAGGACGCCTTCTGAGAGATATTAAAAACAAAACAGCAGCAGCAGCAGCAATACAATTTTTCCGCTTTATTTTTAGCCAGAGAGTTCTCTCTGCTCCCATTCTCCACTTTTATGCTGCTATAGACCTAGGAGCGATCTCCCTCTCTAACTTTAAAGCCAACGCCTTTAAGCTACGGTTATTATTATTAATTATTGTTTTTGTTTTTTAAAAAATCCGCTTTTCTATGACTCCTTCTTTCCTAAAAGGAAAAAACACCAGCAAATTGTTCTAAATTTCTCGGGCTGTGTTTCTCAACGCGATCACGGCGACTGACGCCAAGTGAGGAGTTCAGCTTCCTCTCGGGTCCGGGCGACTGAAAGGGGGAAAAAGAGAAGCCAGCCAGAGGCTGCGCTGCTCTCGAGGAGAGTCCGTGCGCCCGGATCGAGTCCAGGGCAGGGAGAGGAAGGAAGGGGCGAGAGAGAGAGAGAGAGAGAGAGAGATTCTACTAATTAAATCAAGTCCCCCCAATGCCCATCGTCCTCTGTACAGAGCAGGGCAGTTTTGACTATGAACTTCATCTGGTCTTAATGGGATCCACCGACAGGGATGGTATAACTTCGTTTTCTTGCCGCTCAGAGATGATTTTTTTAAAAAGCGGTTAATGATGATGATGTAAGGCTGCGTTTGGGGGCTCCTTTCGCTGAGCGAGGCTCTGCACTTTTGCCCCGGGTGCCCGATCCTGAGCTCTGTCCCGATCCTTAATGCAGCCGCTCGGACACAACTGCGCTTCTCTCCGCCCTCGAACTGTAGCGCAGAATTCGTTGCTAAGGATCCCTTATTCGTCAGCCCCGCTTCCCTCAGGCAAAAAGAGCTCCCTACAGATTCCGGGGCGGGTGGGGTGTGTTCTCCCCCCACCTTCTCGACTAATCCATATCTGTGATTCCCACCCCCCACCTTGCCCTTTTCAAATATATTAAAAGAGAAATTACTCGGGTATAGTTTGGCTCTTTAAAAAAATCCGATGGGGAAATCCAGAGCGTCTCACACGTTTTAAGCCTGTCTGAATCGCTGAATTTAAGAAAGGGTTTTCTTTCTTTTCTTTTACTGTATTCTCTTCTTCTTATTTTTAAGGGGACAATGTGGGTCAGCAAGAAACGGACTGTTGTGCTGCGATTCCTCCTGCCTTATTATTAAGAGGTAAAGACGCGCGTCTGAAATCGCGTTTCATTATGAACCGTGCGCGCAAATCATCGAACGTCTGCAGGCAAAACAGGGTTTCTCTTTCCCCCACCGTCACGGCAATGGTCGGAGATGCGGGATAGGGTGGGAGTGGGGGTTAAAACTTGAGACCCAGGGGAGAAATTTAAGGAGGGAAGATGGGGGCACACACACACACACACACACACACACACGGAAGTGGGCAGCTGAGATCTTTTACGCACATCCCTGGGAGTAAACCCTGCTGAACGCAACGAGTCTGCCAGGACTGGGCTGTAAAGCGAGGGCCATAAAACTCTCGGATCCTGTCCCAAAGCAGCCTAGAAACGCGTCCACCACCCAGCCCTTCCGGCAGCTCCTACCTGGGGAAGCCGAGGGAGAAGGCGGCCTCCACATATCCTCCAGCTCGGCGGCTCGGTCGCAGAGGCTGCCCTCGCAGCTGGGAGCCGACTCCGAGGTGCCGTCCGCCCCGTCGGGCAACTGAGATTCCGGGGAGAAGCGGCCCTGCGAGGGCTCTGGCTCCGGGAGACCCAGAGGCATCTGCCCTGGAACCTTAGTGTCTGCCAAGGAAGAAAGGGGGGGGGAGGAGAAAGATCTCGTGAGAAGCTTGCTTTCCCGTGTACGCCCCGTCGCACAATCCCCATTTACAGGTGCCTGAGGAGAAAGCCAGCCAACAAAGGCGCTACCTTCAAATCCACTTTTCCCCTGTTAGATCAAAAGCGCAGCTACTCGGTGATAACTATAGATAGATATATTTATCATGCAGTAGCTGCCCTTTTATCCGCTTGTTCTACCTGTGAAAAAGTGGATTTGGGAGACGGGGTAGTGAAAAAGCGGATATTATTAAAACTCTTCCTTAAGGCAATAAGATAAAAAGACACTAATCTAAACAAAAAACACTTTATAATAAGATTTAGATTGTTTTCATAATGCAGTAAGATAAAACAAACTAAATAAAAACACGTGGTAACTATCATAGCTGCCAAGTTTTCCCTTTTCTCGCGAGGAAGCCTATTCAGCATAAGGGAAAATCCCTTAAAAAAATGGATAACTTGGCAGCTATGGTAACTATAGATATATGCTTGCGTATCAGGCGTCAAATGGAAAATCATCTCCATTTGCCTATAACCACCACCTCCGGCGACTTGGGTGTTCCGTCGAAAGTAAACCCTGACCCGCCCCTGCCCTCTGGGCGCCTCGGAGGGAAGCGGGTCCGGACCGTCCGGTTCAGAGGCGCCCGAGGAATCCGGGCCAAAGAAACCGCTTTGGCTCTCACCTGCGCAGATCTGTGCCAGGACGCTCTCCAGACTGAGGCTGTACTCCCCGTCGGGGGCTCGGGGCTGGTGGTAGCTGTGCGCCTTCTTGCTCTTCACCAGAAAGGACCTGGGCATGATGCCTTGCGGGGTGGACGGTGCTCAGTCCTCCGTCTCCTCCTCCTCACGCCTCTCGGGCCACCAGTCCCCGCGGCGCGGGCTGCCTCGGCGCGTCCCGTCGAGAGGCGGCGGCGGCTCTCTCCAAGTCGTCCCCAGTCCTGCGGGAAGTGCTCTGCGAAGAGGTCGGGCGAGCCATTGGTTACCAGGGAATATGCTGGATGGGGCGGGAGAGGGAGGGAGGGGGGAGGAGCGTAGCTGATGGGCTGGATGCCTGCGACGGAAAGAGGACGCCTCTACCCTCCGCCAGGTGGCATTCGCGCAGGTGGTCAGGCAGCCAGCTCACCTGTCAACCGCAGCAGCCCTGCTTTTTTCGAGGTGACGCACGGGCTTCTCCCCGCTCCCATTTCATCCTCACACAAACGAACCCTTCGAGAGAGGTGAGGCTGAGAGAGAAGCGGGGGGGCACCCCGTGAGCTTCCTGGCCGAATTCGAACCCCGCTCCCCGGGCCCTGCTGCGGCACTCCAACCACTAAGTGTTCTCTCCTGCAGGTTGCGACTTGTTCCAGAAATCGACCGCGCGAGACAAAGGAAGTATGCTTTCTCCCTTCTGTTCTCCTCTTCCTCAATATTAATTAATTAATTCATTCATTCTCTGGCCTGGCCCCCGAAGGCTACTTCACATGTTAATGTGGGGAGGAGTGGGGCATTATTGCGGGACAGAGGGCCAAATTCTCCTCGCAAGGTTCAGAGGTTTCCTCTTGGACAAGCGCGTAAAAAGCCCAAGAAGCCGGTGGCTGACGCAGATCTTCAAAGAAACAACCGCCAAGTTTGGATCCCCACCACTTATCTAAACTCTGCAGTACCCGATTCTCCGTCTCTGCCTCTGCCTCTCTCTCTTTGGTGGTGCAATTAGCTCTGGAGCGCTGCCGTAAAGAATCCGTTCATCAGAGGGTGCCTGTCACGTCAGTACGAGCAATTCCGGGCTCGAATTCCCCCGTGTTTCAAATTCAACCAGCGACCCAGCATTGGTTGTGGTTCGCGCGCGGTAAAAGCAAACTCTATAGCAACATGGCCGAGAAAAAGGGCTTAAACACCCCTATCCCTTTCTCATGATTAATCAAACAGATTTTCCTCTCCTTCCTTCCTTCCTTCCTTCCTTCCTTCCTTCCTTCCTCTTTCTTTCTTTCTTTCTTTCTTTCTCTTTCTTTCTTTCTTTCTTTCTTTCTTTCTTTCTTTCTTTCTTTCTTTCTTTCTTTCTTTCTTTCTTTCTTTCTTTCTTTCTTTCTTTCTTTCTTTCTTTCTTTCTTTCCATCTCCCTCTCCCTCTCCCTCTCCCTCTCCCTCTCCCTCTCCCTCTCCCTCTCCCTCTCCCTCTCCCTCTCCCTCCTGCAGCCAAGGCTCAGTCATCCTCAGAGCCCTGACATTAATGGGCTAACTTTGGTCCGCTCATTTCAAGAGGTAGATCTTCGTGGGCGAGGTTCCCTCTGCTTTTGGCCGAGAAAACAGGCCGGGGAATCGCGCGCGCCACCAGTACCTGCCCGCGATCCTATTTGTCAAACCCGCTCCGAAGCAAGCCTCGTTGTTTGTAATGCAATTTGCTCCCGGTGAGCCGCATAGAATCACAGAATTGAAGAGCTGGAACGGACCCTGAGGGTCATCTAGTCCAACCCTCTACAATGCAGGATTTCCCTCCCGACGTGGAACTCGAACCCACAACCCTGATATTAAGTGTCTTGTGCTCTACGTGTCTAGTTTAGCCTATCTCTCCTAAAACCAGCGGACTGACACTGATTCCCCCAACAGGTCTCTGGTGAGACAATCAGCTGGCCAAGAGGCAGGGAACATCTCTGCGCAAGAGCTTCCAGGGGAGATCCAGAATTGGGGGGGGGGGGAGTTGGCGGGGGGCGGGGCTCAATCCTTCCAATGAGGGGAGTAAAAGTCGGGCAAGCACCATGCGGGACAAAATGGGGAATATCTCCTCCGCATCTTTTAAGTTGTCGAGGAGTGTCGAGCTCCAAAGTTTGCGCCCTGGCTTTTAAACGCGTTTGTCGGCCTTTGTCGCTCTGCAGGGCGAATTTCCAAATGCAGACCGGTGCAAGGCCATGATCCTCAGAGAGGTGAGCTCAGAACAGCAACCGAAGAGTCAAAATCCACCCCATGATACCTTAAAGACATCGCATTTATTGCGTGTCGTGAACTTTCCTGGGATGCAGCCCACGCAGGAGGGGTGACAACCCTAACAAACTAGACAGAGGGGACGAGGACGAATATTATTATACTGTACATTATGAACAGTAGAAAAGGGATTGATCGCCTATCAATGAGTATTGTGATTGATCTGTTGGGGGGAAAACAACACTCGGAACACAGTCGCGAATATTCCCCTGCCAGCCGGGGTTATATTGCTAAATGTACTAGAATAATTTTATTTATTGCACCCCGATCCTAAAGCGGGTACAGTTAATCTCCCCCTGGGATTTGCTTTCAAAAAGTGGAATTCAATGTAGCGTTGAACAGCTGTTGTATCGTGGACCTTAGTTCTAATTCAGAGCAGAGTGAAGGGGCAGAGGGAATCTGACGTTCAAAATGGATTTTGATTTTTGATTTTACAGAGGCAATGTCTACAAACAACATTTTATTGTGCCATAAATCTGTCTCCTCCCACACTTGCGGCTGTTTAGATTTCACCCAATAAATATGTTATCATGGTATTCTCCAAAGAGCTTCTCGTGCTTCAACTATTTTATTGTAAGCCGCCCCGATAATTGTATTGAAAGGTGGCGTATGAATCCTAATAGCAAATATGCAGACTTCATGGGCTAGATCCAGGCACAAACAACTAAACATTTTTAACATGCCATTTAGTCTAATGAAGGACACCTTTAGTAATTCTCTTTTTAAAATCACTGTAAACTGGCGGAGACTCTTGAGAGTCCCATGGACTGCAAGAATATCAAACCTATCCATTCTGAAGGAAATCAGCCCTGAGTGCTCACTGGAAGGACAGGTCCTGAAGCTGAGGCTCCAATACTTTGGCCACCTCATGAGAAGAGAAGACTCCCTGGAAAAGACCCTGATGTTGGGAAAGATTGAGGGCACTAGGAGAAGGGGACGACAGAGGACGAGATGGCTGGACAGTGTTCTCGAAGCTACGAACATGAGTTTGACCAAACTGCGGGAGGCAGTGGAAGACAGGAGTGCCTGGCGTGCTCTGGTCCATGGGGCCACGAAGAGTCGGACACGACTAAACGACTAAACAACAACAAAACTTTGGCTAGAGATCGTCTGACCGCCTTTTTCCTCTCTGGGGGCATAGTTATGCGAGTCAGTTGATTCCCATCATTAAAGCTGTGTTTCCAATGGTGACGTGTCCTTTCTTTAGCTGATTCTGCAGATTATTATTATTATTCTGCAGATTATTTTTGAATTGGGATTTCGTGTCCCGGACCCTACTGAAACCCCCCAAGTGAGCCACCCAGTTCGATCCAAACGCGCGCTAACTCGGAAGTAAGACTCCCTGTTCCGTGGAGTTTTTGGTTGCATTTGAGAATGCAGGGTCAATCGTTCACGGGGTGGATGGGCTTTTTCTCCCCTTTCCAACTTCTACTGGTGGAAAAAAATATCCTTCTCTTTCGGCTGAAAATTAATGCGCAACCACCACCGCTCCCTCAACCGAAAATAAACGTGGGCTGCATAGTTAATTTATTAATTTATGCTCCTCAGATAAGAAATAGTGATTGAAAGGGTAATAACTCATTGCTTCACCCAAACGGCCTCAGTCCAGTATACCTGAAGGAGCGTCTCCTCCCCCATCGTTCTGCCCGGACACTGAGGTCCAGCGCCGAGGGCCTTCTGGCGGTTCCCTCGCTACGAGAAGCCAAGTTACAGGGAACCAGGCAGAGGGCCTTCTCGGTAGTGGCACCCACCCTGTGGAATGCCCTCCCACCAGAGGTCAAAGAGAACAACAACTACCAGACCTTTAGAATGCATCTCAAGGCAGCCCTGTTTAGGGAAGCTTTTAATGTTTGATGGATTTCTGTATTTTAATATTTTGTTGGAAGCCGCCCAGAGTGGCTGGGGGAACCCGGCCAGATGGGCGGGGTATAAATAATAAATTATTATTATTATTATTATTATTATTATTATTATTATTATTATTATTATTATTACTTTGCCTGCGGGTGAAACGCAAAATAGGTTGGCTGAAGGCGGCGGAGGAGTGACTTAAATTAGGATTTAGGGACCTTGGGGGAACACGAACCGTTAGAAGAACCTCGAGAAACGATTAAACATTTCCTCTTTTTTTGGAGGGGGCGGGAATTATATAACAGTCGCGCTTTTAGTACCTTGCCAGGAACTGGCAGATTCGCGGCATGTACTTTATGGAAACCAACCAGCATTTTGGTTACATAGACCGGATGCCCGGGCAAAGTTTTTATTCCATGGGCACTTAAATCAGGATTGAATCTGAAGCTAGGACGGAGAGGGGGTGCAGAGAGGAGGGGGAAGGAAGCGTCAAATATTGAGAATCCCCCACAAGTCAGCCTCGAATTCATCGAAACGTCACGCACTTTTTATGATCTCAGTGTCGTGTCCTGTTGAATAGCAGGGGTTTAAGAGGAATTGCTGGAGTTGAAAAGTTAGTTTAGTTTGAAGATAGCGGCAAAAATCTGGTCCCGCCTCCACGTCCTCGCAATTTGCCACTGCCCTGCTCCTGAGCATTTTCTGTCTGGTTTAGTTTCGATCTTTTGGTTTTAAGCAAATAAACGAACGTGTGTTGAGCCCGCACGGTGTCTATCCAGATACAACCTCTTTGTCTTTAGGGGGTTTGTGGCAGGTGGAGTGAAATTGCAAGGGGCTGGACTAGGGGATCCCTTCCAATTGTACTTTTCTATGAAATCCATAGACTAGACTTGGCCAGAGTCGCTGGATTCAAAGTGCCGAGCTCTCAGGGGTTCAGAAAAGCTGAATAGACTACAAGCGTCAGGAGGATAGTACAAATTTAGGCGCGTTTGCCTGAGAACGAGTCTCGTAAGGAAAACATGGCTGCATATTTCAATTATTATTTTTACGCATTTGCATTGAGTGCATCCGGGCACGAACCGCGGGACTTCCCCTCTGCGCAAATCCCACTGCAGGAGCTGGGTGATGCGCTTGCGGGTTTCTAAGAAAGGGGTTCTCCTTCCCAGGAAAAATAAGAATTAGAATAAGAATAATAAAAGCAGCCCTGACTGATTCGGCTACTAAAAAATGCTGGATCCTGTGATCTGAATGCCTGAAGCAGGACAAATGCTGGTCACTATTATATATGTGCAGAGTCCCGAATAGGCTTTTGCAAATAATAAAAAATGGAGGATAACCTTTTACCCACACGAATTTTTTTTTAATTTTTTAAAAAATGTCCACGCGGCCCATTCCGCTTGGGAAAGTCTGGTCTCCGGCACAGATCTAACTGGAACTGCGCGGGTGCTGCCGAAGACATCAGTTATACTAGATTGCACCCCCCCCGCCACCCCCACACAAAGTGCAATATTTGCAAACTACTGCCAGATTACAGGTAAGGTGCTTTACGCGGCTCCCGTTCCTGCTCAAACTTGTAAACATGATTTTAGTTTTTTAGCTTGGCTGGTCGTGATGGAAACACCAACATTTACGCGCGTATATATGTAATATGTGTGTGCGCGGTGTGGCTGCAAGCTTGCGCTTTTGGAAAGCGCTGGCCGCATCCTATCCATTTCAAAAGGGAGACATCAAAGGCAGCTGGGAGGCCGGCCCGGATCCACGCGCTTTGTTGTTGTTTCTGCTGCCGTTTTACTGCTGGTGGGAGAATTTCCCGGTCGCCCCACCTGCCTCTCCATTCATCCTTGAGAAGGAGACGCAGAAGCGGAAAGTGGGGACCGAAAAATCAAAGCGCCGTGATAGATTGGTTGACTTATCTGCGCCAGCCTCCTCCTCCCTCGCCCCTGCCCTCTATTGATTCGTTGGAAGAAAAGCAGGAGCAGCGCCAGATTAGATATTTCCGAGAGAGAGAGAGAGCGCGCGCAATGTTTTAGGTAGGAAAATGGAGAGGGCAGGAGTGCTAGCCTTGGCCCCACGACCGTGGGTGACCGGAGCCGTGGGTGCCATGCAGCGTGCATGGCCCTGGCGCCGAAATTTGTGGGTGCCTGACCCCTCCATGGGGAATTTTGTGGGTGCTCTCGGGCACCCAGGGAACTGGCACCTATGGGGGAGGGTGTCTCGCGTGCGCCTTGGATTCCATTGTCTTTGAAGAGCCATTTCCAGCATAGCGCAGGGCTGGGGAGCTAATCCAATCCGTTGACAAAGCGTTTCACATCTTTTCCCGGCTGCTCCGAGTGCTCGGGGGCCGGGGCACCTAACCTTCCTTTTTGAACCACTGGTTTAACGGGAAGGCACGCATGAAGCTACAAGGGCGAACGCGAAAGTGCCATAACGTGCGAACATCCCCCGTGCCTTTTTTAAAATTAAAAATAAATAGTCTAGAGAAGCTTCGGGTGTGAAGCTGCCCTTTTATAAGCAGTGTATTTAAATGTCTGGGCGGCAACAGTCCGTGGAAATGATTAACACGAAAACGCATTCCCCAGGCTGTTGTCAATGAACCACCTTCGGCGCTGAGTAATTTGGATCTGTGGTGAACCCCACTCATCTTCCCCCCCCCTGCTGATAGGGAAGCCCCCGCCCCGCATCCTCACCCCCCACCCTGCGGCTGGATTTCGGTTTCAAACAAAACAACTCCTTCTTGGCTCCCTCATCCAGCTTCGCCATTGCACAAACCATCGTTTAAATGGAAGCAGCTCCCAGGGACAAAGTTGGGAGGGTTTGATAGGAGAAGCCTGGATACATGGGTGGGGGAAATGGCTTGCCGTCTCCGGAGTTGTAATCCTTCTCTCTCTCTCTCTCTCTCTCTCTCTCTCTCTCTCTCTCTCTCTCTCTCTCTCTCTCTCTCTCTCTCTCTCTCTCTCTCTCTCTCTCTCTCCCTCTCCCTCTCCCTCTCCCTCTCCCTCTCCCTCTCCCTCTCCCTCTCTCTCTCTCTCTCTCTTCACACAGATAGGCTAAGGCAAGCCAAGGACTGGTTGCGAAAGAAAAGACCCTTGAAGGTGCGCATCTGGCGGTGACACGCGTTTGCCTGTAACGTGTGGTCAGTGGGAGGTGTACGTACGGTATGATGGGTCGGATGGCACGTGGCCGGAGGAAGACAGCTCCCTCCACCTTGCAAGCGTAGGGTGCTGTTGGAGCTTCCAACCACTTTAGGGTTTGAGAATCCAGGAAGGCAATTCCTTTTATCGGGAGCCTGATCCGGAGTAAGGTGGGATTTGAAGTCTGGGTGCTAGATGGGGGCGGCGCGGGGCGGATTGGATTAGAATGAGCCTCGTGGGTCCAAGTCTACACTTCTATGATTCCATGACTGGAAGAGTTTGCTGCCTTTCCAAACTGCTTGGATATAGGAAGCTTCCTCTTGCTAACTCGGCGTCGTCCGGGATCCCAGATGGGGGCTCCTCTTCCAGCCCTACCTGCCCCTGCCCCACCCAGACCCTGCCCCACCCCTCCCAAACAAACCCACAAAGACAAAGAAACTCACTCTCTATCTCTGCTCTGCACCCATCCACTAATTTACCCTCTTTCTTCGATGAGAAGGGCCGGGCCTGAAAAAACACTCCCTGGAAAAAACACTCCCTCTGAGCAGCCTTATCCCAGAGCTGATTGTGATCGTACAAGAACAGGGGGCTGGAGAGGCGGAGTGCGGAATAGGAGCCACACACTCTGCACATGCTCAGGAACTAACAGCCACAAAGTTTCTGGGCTGCAAGCAGAACAGGCGCCGAGGCTGAGCTTACGAGCCCTTTTGGGGGGGGGGGTGATGTCTCCACTTCCGGGAAGAAACAGAGTCCGTTTCCCCCGCTCACACGTGCGTGAAAGGAGCGACGCAAACACGAGTGGGTGGCGCGGAGAACCGAGCCGCCCTCTGACGGACGGAAATCTGGGTGCGCGAATCCTTCGTCCGTCCGTCCCCCACTTTCTTTGCGCTCCCGGGAAGAGGAGGAGGAGAAGAAGAAGAAGAAGGAGAAGAGAAGGAGAAGGAGAAGAAGAAGAAGCGCTTCACTTACCATGGAGAAAGGCGATGGAAGGAGACGGTTGCTGCCTGCCTCTTGCTTTTTCCTCGGGGACCTTCAATACACAGACCTCTCTTCCTCCTCGTCGTCGTCTCTGAAGAATCGGTGTCTTGCGCTGGACCTTTTCTTTCTAAACACCCCTTCTGAGCTCAGCCCCTGAAACCACAAATTCCACTTCCTGAGCGTTAGTGAGCCTGCTGCTGCTGCAATACCACCAAAATCTTGCTTTTCTTCTTCACCTCCTCCTCTTTCTCTCTAAAGGGCGACCCAAAACATAAATAAAATGACAGTAAAATAAATCAGCTCGGCCACCTCACTCTTTCCTTTTTGGCCTTTACATAGGTGTGTCTAGTCAGCCAGGGCTCAGGACCAAAGTGGCCATGATGGGTTCTGCTGTTCATTTGGCTCTCCTGTTCTTCTACCCCTCAAGGTCTGGCTTCCACTAGCAGGAAGGGCTGCAGATCCAATCAGGGTAGGAAAAAAATACAGGACACAGTACCCACCAACATTTCATTTTGCCCTGTTTATTTTGGGTGGTAGCCAGCTATGTGTTGCTCAGAGTAGACCCGTGGACCTTAACGGGCCTAACTTAGTCACATTCATTAATTTCAAGTGGTTCTGCTCTAAGTAAATCTTAGTTGCATACCACTCTTCGTCTTCATACAATGGCAACGTTTTTGTGTATATAGATCAAAGATAACCTAAGATAAGATCCTTGTGATAAATGTAAGCCTTGAACTAAATGAGAGCAGACCCTTGAAATTAATGGGCCTACTCTTAGCAATGGGCCTACTCTTGAGTACAACTTCATAGGATGTACAACCCATATGTACAAATTAAGGCTGCAATCCGAACCCTATTTACTTGGGAGGAAGCCCCATTTAATTCTATAGAACGTAATTCTGAGTAAACATGGTTGGATTGCACTGTAAATCACTGGTGAATCACTGCCTTTAACAGTACTGTGCTGCAATCTCTGATATATCAGGCAAGCCAACTTCACTCTGCCTGCCTAACAGTAGGGCTGGCCCAGACAGCTGAACCCTGTAAGACAGAAAATTCCAAGTGGGCGGGAGTGATTAATTTTCCATCTCTTTTACAGCACAGTCCTAGACGTGCTTAAAAAGGTAAAGGTAAAGGGACCCCTGACCATTAGGTCCAGTCGCGGACGACTCTGGGGTTGCGGCGCTCATCTTGCTTTACTGGCCGAGGGAGCCAGCGTACAGCTTCTGGGTCATGTGACCAGCATGACTAAGCTGAAAAACCGTTTACCTTCCCGTGGTACCTATTTATCTACTTGCACTTTGACGTGCTTTCGAACCGCCGACCTTCTGATCTGCAAGCCCTAGGCTCTGTGGTTTAGACCACAGCGCCACCCGCGTCGCTAAGTCGTGTGTACTTTGAAATAAGTCCCACTGAACTGAATTGGCTTACTCCCAAGTAGGTGCAGCCTGAGTGGTCAAACTTCTGTGAATGGATAAATATGCAGACTTTCAAGTTACACAGCATTCCTCCTGCATCAAGTCAAATGCCTTCTTCCAACCCATTGGCACAGCAAAGAACAGTGTGTGATACTGAAACTAACCTATACATTGGTGAATTTCAAACTTCCTCCCCTCAACGAATCCTTTCCACATATTTTTGTCTAAGGGAACAAAACCCAGTTCAAACCACATTCACCATGGCAAAGTCCTCTCACATTACACAGGTTTCTGGGTTTTTGTGTGTGTTTTTTAAAAAAAGTTTACTCTTTGTTATAGAGCCAGCCCTACTATTAGGCAGAATGAGGCAATTGCCTCAGGTGGCAGATACTGGGCTTCTTGGCAATGTCAGTTAGGTACTGGACTGGAGAGGACATAATTGTGTGCGCCCTCCATCCTGCCTTACACCCCATAATCTAGCCTGTTGCCCCCTATGGTGTGGTGGAGGATGGTGCCCTGTTACAGTGTTGAATTAAGATTCAACTCTTGTACAGGCCCTGCTCTGGACGCAGAAGCTACTAACCAGGCCTCTTGATCGCAGGCCTCACCCTGCATTTGCCTACTTGGCTGCAGTAGCTGTGCACTGTGTGGCTGAAATTGGCTATGATGCACATAACATGGTTTCGCAAAGAAGCAGTGGGATGCATTGTACTGCTCAAATGGTTGTTTACCAGCAGGCAAGCAACCAGAATTGCAAGCGAGCAAGTGTGACTGGGTATTTTCCTGTGGAGGTGATGCCAGTAATAGTGTCACTGACAGTGACTGGATGATGTCCATAACACCTGTGCCAATCAGGCAGGCCACTAATTCCTCGCACGTTCAGCAAGTCTATCTCCAACCCCCCGCAAATACAGTGGTACCTCGCAAGACGAATGCCCTGCAAGACGAATTTTTCGCGAGACGAATGCGTCTTGCGATCTGATGGCGACTCGCAAGACGAATTCATTTTGCGAAAAATTCATCTTGCGAATCACGGTTTCCCATAGGAATGCATTGAAATTGAATTAATGCGTTCCTATGGGCAAAAAAAAAAAGAATTTTCAATGCATTCCTATGGGAAACCGTGATTTGCAAGACGAATTTTTCGCAAAACGAATTGACTCGTGGAACAAATTAAATTCGTCTTGCGAGGTACCACTGTATTACCCACATTACAGCTTATCTGTATTATACTGTATACAGAGAGGAGGGTCAGTGTCTGGTGGTTGAAAACACCTTACTTTACATGCCACAATCAGCCACCTTCTAAAACTGTACTCCCAGGTGATCGCACACTGCAGGAAGGAGAGCTACATCCCTTTCATTGGCGGGCAAGGTTCAGCCTTATACTACTAGGCAGTAATAGGTAGCAGTGCCATTCCCCCACCAGGAAAGGATCATTGTTCTCTCAATATTTCCCCTCACACCCATGAGATTAATAGCACCTTTTCGCCTCTCTAAAACCATATGCAATCACATGTAACGCATTACTGATGTGGGCTGGAGAGAGAGAAAAAAAACCTGTGCTCTCTAGCAAAGCTGATACCAATACTGTACAAGCATCAAGAATATAGCATTTAAAGGTCACTGGAAAAATAGTTCAAAGCAGAGGTGTCTGAAATCACACCTCCTCGCCAATGTAGGTTTTGCAGGGGTCATAAATGCAGGAGGGGGAACCCCAGTGTCAGGGTTGCCATACATCTGGAATTTCACGGACGTGTCTAGGAATCGAGCAGCGAAATTAGCGCCTGGGTGCGCAACAGAACAAGGATGTGTGTGTTTGAGTATCACTCTTTGCCTTTTTTGGGGGGGGGGCAAATCTCCCCCAAAAGCTCAACAACTACTGTATCCTGATTTTTACTTCTTGAAATATGGCAACCCTGCGCCTGTAATTGGTACAGCTGGTTTTTGAAAGAAGCAGCATTGGGGCTGCTGAAGCCTACCTGAAACCAGAGTTTCCATAATAAAACCCTCTTCCCAGATATGTGGCTACTCGGTGGTAGGGGGGCAAAACAGACATTTTTTTTGCACCTACCAAGACTGAGGCACTTTCCTCTGTTATGACACATTAAAAGCATATAAAACTCCCAAGACTCTTGGGAACCGTAGTTTACCCCTCACACAGCTACATTTCCCAGCGCCATTAGCAAATCACAGTTCCAAGGATTATTTGGGGGACGTCAAGTGCTTTTCAATGTATGGTGTGTGCACAGTCTGAGAGCCTGCTCCCCTTGAGGTGCGCTGTGCCGTTGCTCAACTTCAAAATAACTAGCACGGACCAAGCAACCTTTCAAGACCTTCCAAAGTGTTATGTACTGAGCTTAATCATAGAACAATAGGATCCAGAATCAGCAGTCTGATTGGTCCGCAGGAGCCACCCAATCCAACTCCAGGTAGAAGTGAATCCGCAACCTGATTGGCCTGCAGGAGCAGCCAATCAGGCTGCTGGCAGAAGTCAATCCACAAACTGATTGGCCCACAGGTGTAGCCCTGAAGTAGCCAAAGCCCATTGTGTAAATATTGTATATAAGCAGATGGTTTTGGGAAAAGGGCATTCTTCTCTTCTTAACTCCTTGATGACTAAGAGCTGAATAAAGAGCATGAAATTCACTCTCGACTCCGAGTATATTTCACAAAGTGTCGCCACTAACCAGTCAAGGGATTGTCACTTGGTGGCAACATAGTTGTCAGCCTTCGAACACCTCTTAAAAACGTGTATGTTTTGTCCTGGATCTCCAGCAAGTAAACCCAGAAATTGGGGGGGGGTTGTTTTTTGTTTTGGTGTTTTTGGGGAGGGGGGAGCTCAACAACTTTGGAGTTTTTGCTGGTTTCCTTTTAAAAAAGCCCCCCAAACCCTCAACTATTTTTGGGGTGTCCTGGTTTTTACTTTTTGAAATATGGCAACCCTCGTTCTGAGCTCTATGGAGGAGAAGTGGGACAGAACCAGTCTCTTCTGGTGCATCTGCTCTAATTTCACCCGCCCCACCCCCAAAGCAGAGCCAAGATAGCAGGGGTCAGCAAACTTTTTCAGCAGGGGGCTGGTCCACTGTCCCTCAGACCTTGTGCGGGGGCCGGACTATATTTTGAAAAAAATATGAATGAATTCTTATGCCCCACAAATAACCCGGAGATGCATTTTAAATAAAAGGACACATTCTACTCATGTAAAAATACCAGGCAGGCCCCACAAATAACACAGAGATGCATTTTAAATAAAAGGACATTCTACTCATGTAAAAACATGCTGATTCCCGGACCATCCGCGGGCCGGATTTAGAAGACAATTGGGCCGCATCTGGCCCCCGGGCCTTAGTTTGGGGGACCCTGGAGTATACTGTATAGACAGGTGTGTCAAAACTAACCTACATGTTGCTCCTTTGCCTCTGGCTGTATGGACCTCTGGAAAGTCGCTCAGAAGGAAATGTGGCCCTCCTGTCAGAAAAGGTATTGATGCAGCACTTCTGGGTTTAGGCCTCATTGGGGGCCAGACTCAAGCTGGACTACTACATACATATATGTGCTGCACTACAACTCCCATCATCCCTGACCATTACTGGCTAGGGATGATGGGAGCTGGAGTCCAGCTTGCCTTTTGGAAGTTTACAGGTTGCCCACCTAGGTCCCAGTGGAAGAAAAGCTGGATAGAGATTAAACTTCTACTAACTTTCCTGACAGAGATGCTCAACCTCCCTCCGCCCTCTGCCCTCTGCCCTCCGATTTACTAGTTGGGCTTGTTCATGGCAGGGCGGGGGGGGGGGCAGCATCTTCTTCAGAAAAGCTCTGCCTTCCTCCACTTAGCTGCCCTCTGGTGTTCCTGCTCGTTTAATGGTGGCAGGGCAGGCAGACATTATACGGGCGCAGCTGCTTTCTGGAGGGTGCTGCTGGTGGCGAGAGCTTCACCTGTTGATCATCTGCCTGCACAAAGGTGTCAGGCTGCAGGGTGTTCGCAGGCCGTTTCCCGGCCTCCTAATAGCTTGTTGTGGAAACTTTTGTGGGGATAAACATGGCTGGAAATACTTTCGGCACCCACCCTGCCCCTCCAGGCTTGCTCATTTCCCCTGGGAACTTAGGTAATGCATAAATTTGGAAGATGTGGTGGGACGATTTCTCCTTCCCTCTATGGAGGGGTTCTTGTCCACTGGAGGAGGGGGGGGAAGGGGCCGGGCCGGGAGCGAGTCCCTGCAGAAAGCAAAACCACGGCCTAGAAAAGCCTCTTTGCTCTCCTTTCTCTCCTTCCTTTCTAGGTGGTGTTGCGGGGACACAATTTGCAAAATCTCCAAAATGTGCCTGTGGTTTGTGGAGTCCAGCCAAAGTCAGCAAGGCTCTGGAGACAGAAGAGAAGGGACTGGTAGCCTCTCCCTCTCCCTCTCCCCCTCTCTCTCCCTCCCTCCCTCCCTCCCTCCCTCCCTCTCTCTCTCTCTCTCTCTCTCTCTCTCTCTCTCTCTCTCTCTGTGTGTGTGTGTGTGTGCATAACACATATCTGTGACTGTATCGTTATGACTACCCCTGTTTTTAGCAAAGCTTTGGTTAACTCCATGCATGAAATCACACCGCCTGTAAAATTAGAAAGAGGGCTCAGAAACCACAGAGTTCACAGGAACAAAACTCAGACACACACACATGCACACACACACACTCAAAACATTTCCATTTGCAGCACTCAAATGGCTTCCACTGAGAGGAGGCAGGAGGCCTTCGGACCGCCCCCCCCCCGTAACAACAACAGGAAGGGAAGGGGGAAAGGGAGAAGGTTATCCCCAATTTATTCAGAGCACCATTGCTCGACAGGGACTATGATGTTCAACAAGTAGGTGACAGGCAGACATCCAAGAGGTGAGGTTCCCCACTTTTCATTCCACAGTGCAAATAAACTCTAGGCCTGGCAGTAATCCTTGGGTAGCTCTACAATCCTAGGAAGTGACTACAACTCCCATCCTGACCTTTGGTCATGCTTACTGACATTTTGAGAGCCCAAGCTTAGCAAGAGATCCCCTGTTTCCGACCTCTGCTAGGTAAGACTTAATTTTTTACTATTTAAAAAGATATCCTGTGGGGTTGTGGGAAGTGAATGTACAATATGGGGATTTTTTTTTAAATTAGAATGCATTTTAAATTTATCACATAGCTTAGTGTCTTCTATAGCACTTTTTCCATTTTTTTTCATTTTATACAAGCAAAAACAACCATACACAAAAACATACAAAACCAACTAAACCATACAAAAACAAAATTACAAAACACAATACAAACACTCTTATTCTTTTAAATTCATACTTTTCATTAACCTTCTTAGGTGACTTCCCCAAGTCCCACCCCCCCGTCCGAATTTCACTTTTAATCATCTTTATCATTTTCCATACCACAATTAAACTAAATTATAATATTACCATTACTAAAAATATAAAAATTCATTAATAAACTCAAAACTATCTTAAGCAATACTAAACCTAAATCCTATACTGTATCTAACCCATCAGCTTATATCAACTTCCCTAAGGATTTCCAAATATTAAATATTACAATATTTCTTCAAATATAAGTTGAATTTCCTCCAATCTTTCTCTTCAGATCGTATAAATCTTTCGCCTTTTACTTCTATAGCACTTTTAAGGCACGGTATACTTATATACGGTACGTCACGTTCACCCTTCATCATATGATCTGAGGCAGGGGAAGCCAGGGTAAAAATCAAACAAAAATGGAAAAGTAGGGAAAAACCAGTTCGAACAGAGCTTATGAAATCAGACAAAAGCACAACTCTTGTCCGTCTGTTATACTGATTTCCAGCAGCTTTTCTTGGTCTCAAGCAAAAGTTTTTTTTTATTAAATTAATTTCTACGCCCTCCTCCTAACCATAGCTGGCAAGTTATCCCTTTTTTACAGGGATTTTCCCTTATGCTGAATAGGCTTCCTCGCGAGAAAAGGGAAAACTTGGCAGCTATGCTCCTAACTGGAGAGATTGAGACTTGAACCATATATTTTCTGTTTGCAATGCATGTACTTTCCCATCAGTCTATGCTCCCATCCTAATACAGGAAGAAAACCAACAGGTGAAGCCTCACCCATCATTAACATCCCCCCCCCCACCCTGCAATGCCAGGGAAATCTGCACCTGCTGAATTTATGCATGTTTTATAGAGTTTACACGAACAGGAGCCCTGGCCCAGAAGGTGGCAGTAGCCCTAAGCAAAGATGTTCTAGGATCACATCTGAGCATTTTATTAAAAGCAACATTTTCATTCTTTGGAAACTTATCCTGGCAAGTTGGGGAAGGGACAAAATGATACGAGGATTTAGAATAATAATCAGATATACACACATTCAAAGTATCTTTAAGCTTAGTATTGTAAATAGCACTTAAGGTACAGACAGCATGCTTTCTAATCCTGTGAAGTATTGCCATTATCTTATTCTGCACATGGTTATGGACAAGTGCTGTAGCACCATCCAGCAAACTGTTCACGGGGTCCCAGCTCACCTCACTCAGTGAGCAGGCGATTATCTCTGTAGCTCTGCAGATGTTTGGTTAAGGATTTCAAAGGGCATTTGCTTCCTTCTGAAAGGTGTTCCAGGTCATTACTGGGAGATTAGTGTGCCCCGCCCAAGGGCTGGAAAATAAATTCAGAAAAATGAACACGTAAGCAACGCTCAGGAGTATGGAGAAGGGTCATGGCTCGGTCAGTTGAGTACAGGGGTCAGCAAACTTTTTCAGCAGGGGGCTGGTCCACTGTCCCTCAGACCTTGTGGGGGGCCGGGCTATATTTTGAAGAAAAAAACTATGCCCCACAAATCACCCAGAGAAGCATTTTAAATAAAAGGGCACACATTCTACTCATGTAAAAACACGCTGATTCCCGGACCGTCCGCGGGCCAGATTTAGAAGGCGATTGGGCCAGATCCGGCCCCCAGGCCTTAGTTTGCCTACCCATGGTAGAGTAAGGTAAAGGTAAAGGGACCCCTGACCATTAGGTCCAGTCGTGACCGACTCTGGGGTTGCGCGCTCATCTCGCATTATTGGCCGAGGGAGCTGGCGTATAGCTTCCAGGTCATGTGGCCAGCATGACAAAGCCGCTTCTGGCGAACCAGAGCAGCACACGGAAACGCCGTTTACCTTCCCGCTGTAGCGGTTCCTATTTATCTACTTGCATTTTGACGTGCTTTCGAACTGCTAGGTTGGCAGGAGCTGGGACCAAGCAATGGGAGCTCACCCCGTCACAGGGATTCGAACCGCTGACCTTCTGATCAGCAAGCCCTAGGCTCAGTAGTTTAGCCCACAGCGCCACCTGGGTCCCACCCATGGTAGAGTACATGCAGGAAATCCCAGGTACAACCTTCAGCATCTCCAGTGAACAAAAATCAGATGGCAGTTGATGGGAAAGTCCTTTGCAGGACACCCTGGAAAGCTGGTGCCGGTCAAAGTGGACAATCGGGGTAGATCAGAGCTTTCCAAACTTTTCATGTTGGTGACACACACTTTTTAGACATTCATCATTTCACGACAAAGTAATTCAGTTTTACTAGCAAACCAGAGCTTAAACGAACCCCTCTCCAGCCCCAGGAGGAGAGCAGGGAGTGTTTGCACGACACGCCAACACACTGCAGCCAACACATGAATGCGTCGTGACACAGTTTGGAAAGCTCTGGACTAGATGGACCTACGGCCTGACAGTGTAAGACCATTTCCTATGATTGCTCCAGGAATCATTTTATATGCCAGTATTTCACTTAAAGCTAGGTTTTGCTTGCTTGTTTGTGTGTTGTTGTTGTTGTTCTTGTTGTTGTTTTAAAAAAAACTTCAAATGCCAGTCACTTTAAATGCAAGAAGAGTGTGCGAGGTGGGAAATTAGTTCTGATATCATTGCTATACCCACAATCAGCTAAGGCTTTTTAAACAAAAAATAAATCAAGTTACTGTTTGTACAGTCAAAACAAGCTGCTAAAGTAACTCTGCAGCTATTTTGTGACAGGTGTTTTGTAATGGCCGTTTCAAGGTAATCGTCGGTTCATAGAAATGGACTGAAGCCAATCCTGTGTATGGAGTCTAAAGTCAATAAGCATCACCCCCTGACCATTTGCTATGCTGGCTGTGGCTGATGGGAATTGGAGTCCAACAACATCTAGAGAACTACAAGTTCCGTCTCCTTCTGCTCTGCTCAGCTTCCCTTAAACTTAGTATATATAGAGCCTTTTCCTGAAGTCCTTTGTATCTATAACTTCCAATACATTCCTAATCATTACCCCCCATTCTAATTGGTCCTTTATAACCAACCACACAACACAGTACAGGTAGTCAGCAGCCTCGCTGATTCAGGTAGTTAGCAGCATGCAAATGTTACTGCGCCATTAAGTTCACTGCATTCTGGATACACCTCCAGAGATCTCACAAGTAGGGGAACCTACATACATGTTTTGCTGTCCCTTTTCGAGAAAATGTGGCCGTCGAATTCTTGGGATACTTTTTAGACCACAGAACAACCTTTATCAACCTGGTGCCCTCCAGATGCTTTGAATTCCAGCTCCCATCAGCCACAGCCAGAACAGTTGATGGGAGTTAGAAACATCTGGACGACACCAGGTTGATGGAAGCTGCTGTAGAAGGATAGCATTTTAAGGAGACGTGAAAGGTGATGGGATTCTCTTTGTTTCCCTGCAAACCTACCAGTTGATCAAATGAGTATCTCGCCGAGGTAGACCCTTAGACTGGTGCCCGCAATGCGAAAGATCTGTTAAATCTGTTTATAGCGTCCTGGTTGAAACCATGGCCACATTCTAAGGTTCTTAGAACAGACATGGACGCCTGAGTTTATTATGACAGTGCTAGAAAGTGTTTGCACAGAGAGAGAATTCTAGAACTGGGTCACAGAAAAAGGCAACTTAAAACGTTGCATTTGGAAGTGTTGGGAGCAACACCAGATCTTTGTATAGTTGGGCAATGTTTTCGGCCAACTGCAAGCCTACATAAATTTATTTATTCATCACAAATAAATTCGATTAATAAAGTGGAGGTCTCTGGGTTTCATGGTTGTAGGCAAGACTGTGTGCTTGCCTGTTTCTGCTTACCATAGTATGACATATCAGCTCTTGCGCGAGAGTCTGAGCGGGCATAGCTGTAGTCCTTAGGTGATGATAGTTCTGAAACTGTCAATGGGGTTTCTCTTCTTCGGATCCACAGTTTTGAAAAAACAGAACCACATACCTAAAGAGAAAATGGTTACATTTCCACTGTTTCTGACTGAAGGATTTGCCTTCTCAGGATTTGATGTATAAGAACTGGCTTGCTGAATCAGACCATTTAGGTCAACAAAAAGCTCACAAATTGGACAAGATGGGATAGCCATGCTGTGCTCAATCTGAGCATCTGGTACTCGGGGAGAGATGGGAGGTTTCATTCTGAAAATAGGGAGTGCCAGACCGAGTATGGCTTGAAGAAATATGAGGGGCTTCCACCTTTCTAAAGCTTGGTGCCACAATACATGCCACCTTGGGTACAATGATAGGCGAAAGCTGGGATACAAATGTCCAAAAATCAACAAAAGCTAAGACTTTAACTATTATAACTAAAAGCCATTGACGGGCTTATCCTTCATGGATAGCATGCAGCAGTTACGGAGACGCAAGCGTTGAAGAAATAATTGGGTAACCTGCAGTCCTATGCATGTCTACTCAGAAGTAAGCCCCAGGTAAATGTGTATAAGGTTGCAGTCTTAGTCACTTCCGCTCTTGTCAGAATATCTCATTCTAACATTTCCACTAAGTCAGTATTTATTTGACTCCACTGCTAAATTAGATAATGCAAAGAGGACCAAGGTGTTAAGTTTTGGCGGTAAACTACCTTATTTCTTCCTGATTGGCTTATCTTAATGCCTGTCTGTAGCTAACAGGAGAAGCATGCTGGGGGAAAAAAAGCTTTTTGCACCAGTGCGATTTATAGACAGCATTCGGCACTTTGCAGGGCATGCGCTGAAAAGTTAAGTCACTGCAACTTACTTATCTCTAAGGTTTCCTAGTTTCTATTATGGGATGTATGGCGCAACCGATCGTTTGATTAGCAGGTTTCATAACCATTATCTATGCGGATGCCGTTTTTGAATCACTCCAAATACAGTAAGAGTTTTGCTTTTCATTATCTGGAACAAGATCAGGGCAACGCATGCCCAGCAAACAGACACCAATCTACCAGTCTTACCAATTCGTGGGTAGGATTGAAAGAATCACAATATGAGCTGTCTGATCCCTAGAAACGCCTGACCTCCAGGTTGCACGCCTAGCTATTGTGAAACCAAGGGGGATTTCAAAGTGGTTTAGAGTATGGCATGGTTTGATGGGGAGAGATATGTCAGCCATTCAAACGCAAAGACATTCTGCAGCGCTCGTTGCGTGCACCCAAGCAAATACTTTGGGCCGGGCCCATGTCTCCAGATCTGATTCCACAGTTACAAGGAGCATGTTAGTGTTACAAGAGCAACAATGTTTTTCCTCACTTCTGTAATCAAATGACGTAGAAAGAACTTTCCCCCAGCTTCTAAACGAAGCATAAAACGAAGCCCAATGCGGCACTGCAGTTGTCATGACTGACAAGGTAATTAGAACCCTTCTAGCTCCTTGATCTCCGCAGATTTGCAGGTACGCAGGAGAGCGACAGGTGAATGCAACTAGCAGAACTGAAATGCAGGAGAGTGTGGACAGCTCTGTGTGGAGGTTTAACTTGCCGGAGACAGTTCTCTGTAGCCATCTGAAGCAGAGAGAGGGAGAAAGGGAGAGAGTTCAAACCAGGGATGGAGAACTTGTGGCTCTCTAGAGATTGGGGGACCTCTCCATCCCTGAGTATTGGCTGTACTGGATGGAGCTGATGGCAGTTGTTCAGGCAACATCTGGAGAGCCTTGCCTCTGGCTTAAAACCCAATTGAAGAAACAGACACAGAGCTAGCATCATACACACACACACACACACACACACACACACACACACACACAAGCACTCTCTTACGGGCTTGAACATGAGGGCAGAGCTAGCTATTACTAAAAACATGGATCTGCTGTAGAGAATGGAAGCTCTGTGTTCAGTTATTGCCTTTTGCTGCAGGATGCAGAATCTCCCCCCCCCCCAAGAATCCTGGGAACAGTAGTTTGTTAAGGATTCTGGAAATTGTATTGTTGTTAGGGGTCTACTACAGTTCCTAGAATTCTTTGAGGGAAGTAAAGTGCTTTAAATGCATAGCATATACTCAGCCATAGTGTCTTGACATCAATCCACGATGCATCTAATATTGTTTGTCCTCCTGAAGCCATTCAGCTTCTGGGTCAAAAACCACACATGATGCTCCCTTGTCATGAGGATGTTTCTATCTTCACCCCTTCCAATGCGTGCCTGCATTTACCCAAACTGGTTCTGGGAAGCTGCAATTTAGAGCAGAGGTTTGTACAGGCAAGCAGGTGCCTGGCTTCCTGTGCGCCCTTTTTTCTTATAAAAATCCACCCCCTGCAAAAATTTATTTTTGCCTCGAGGATGGGGGAAACCCTCTCTCTTCTTCTGTGGGGGGAAAAGCTGGACATGTGCCGTATTTGACAGGGGAAATTGGAGTTAAGCATCTCCCCCCTACTGTTGTGAACGTATTGCAGCTTAATGCGAAAGTGGGCATGCTCCGCGTGCCCATTTACTTCCACGTAAAAGCAAACTCCGAGATGCAGCCTGTCGCTCCGTCTCCCTCGCAAGCACCTGTGCAATATGGCAGTTACTGCAAGATCATTGCACTTCACTGTTTAATGTGTTTTATGGCCAACCTTCAACTGAATTTCTCATGCCACCGACTGAAGAGCTTTGCTTTTGCAAAGAGACCTGCAGCTGGTGTGCCAACGATAGACAGGCAGAGATACTTTCTAGGCAACCTCAGCTGCCCCAACACCAGGTGCAGAGGTTGTCAGCTGCTTATATTTGGATTCCCACTGGGGAAGGTAAAGCAGATGCAATCTACAAAGAAAACTAGACACAGAACTCAAAAACTATTTTTTTTGCTTTTGGGAAACGGCATCATTTTACATCTGAATGGGGGCCGCATTCACCCCGCAGTCCAGTGAAACGTCAACATTTGTTCGGAGAAATGCAGTTCAATGATTCCTGTATGCTGATAAAAATAGCGAAAGCAAAAAAACTGAAAGTTAGAGCAGCTCATAAGGTTGTTTAAGAATTTCCTGGATACCATCTATTTATATGAGCAGGCCTTGCAGACAAACCTATTTCTTCCCCTGTAATTTTCAGCTGATTGGGTTTCATTGTTTGGGCAGCAATCCTGTGTATGCTTACCTGAAAGAAAACCCAACTGAACTCAGTGGGACTTATTTCCAAGTAGACATGCCTAGGAGTACAGTGTTAGTAAATTAAGAACTTTGACCCCCCCCTTGAACTAAAGCAATAAAAAGATACCGTTCAGAAATACTGACATGCAGTTCAATCTTTGAAATGTTTGCTTTTATTTAATTTAGAGGGGCTTCTTTCCAGGTACATGAGCAAGTCTAAGCACTTTTGCTAAGTAAAATTTACTGAATTCAGTTGAACTTCTGAACACATATGATTAAAATCAGGGTACAGTGGTACCTTGGTTCTCAAATGCCTTGGCACTCAAACAACTTGGAACCCAAACACTGCAAACCCGGAAGATGGCTTTTTACTCCATTATAGTCTATATTTTTCCATTTCTTCCTGCAACCAGTCCTAGGTTTCTATCTTCTTCCTTGTACTCATTCTGAGCATCTGTGGCATAACATTCATTCTCCTGATTACTTTTGTTTATATGCTGCTTTCTGTTTCTATGTCTTAAGCTAAGTAATCTTTTCCTTCTCTTATTCATAATTGTCACATATCTCCTAAGTGTATTTTCCTATGAGCTGTTTAACATTTTTGTATGTTTTGTACTATTGTTGTATTTTCTCCTTGATTTTATTGTTAGGTAAAAAAGGTACCGGTAAAGAAAAGTTTGGATTTGATATCCCGCTTTATCACTACACGAAGGAGTCTCAAAGCGGCTAACATTCTCCTTTCCCTTCCTCCCCCACAACAAACACTCTGTGAGGTGAGTGGGGCTGAGAGACTTCAGAGAAGTGTGACTAGCCCAAGGTCACCCAGCAGCTGCATGTGGAGGAGCGGAGATGCGAACCCGGTTCACCAGATTACGAGTCCACCGCTCTTAACCACTACACCAATTAAGTCCAGTCGGGAACGACTCTGGGGTTGCGGCGCTCATCTCGCTTTACTGGCTGAAGCAGCCAATGTTTGTCTGCAGACAGCTTCCAGGTCATGTGGCCAGCATGACTAAGCCATTTCTGACGAAACCAGAGCAGCGCACGGAAACACCGTTTACCTTCCCGCCGGAGCAGTACCTATTTATCTACTTGCGCTTTGATGTGCTTTCGAACAGCTAGGTTGGCAGGAGCTGGGACCACAGCGCCACCCGCATCCCGCTTATTGTAAAGGGTAATAATGTTGAGCTGTTTTAATAAAATAATGAACAGCAAAGGCAGCTGGTGAGTGAAGTTAGATCAATACACATTCCCATTTGATGGACATCTCACCAGTTTTATTCAAGAGATTTCTACCGTGTTTCTCATATTATAAGACACGTCTTATATTTATTTTTTCCTCAAAAAAACACACTATGGCTTATTTTCAAGGGGTGTCTTATTTTTTTCCTCCTCCTCCTGCCGCGGCCGGCATTGCTGCTGTGCCTATCACTATGTCTTATTTTCGGGGTATGGCTTATATTCCTTGAATGCTTAAAAATCCTGCTGTGGCTTATTTTATGGGTATGTCCTAAAATATGAGAAACAGGGTATACCACTTTCAGTAAAATTCCCAGGGCAGTTTATAGTAACCAATACTGTATTTTGAGAAACACTTGAACAAGTAACTGTTTAGAATCTATTAAATCATGAAAAATTTTTATTATATAGTTACATATACACAAAGTTAAAATTTCAGTCAATAGTGTCATTTGGAACACATTTCAGTAGGGCAGGAATATGTGGGTCATTTGGTAAGCAGAGGTCTTAAACCTAAAATTAGTGTTTTTGCCATTTTTCTCATAAACATTTTCCAATTTTACTTGGTTTAAACAGAATTTCATTTCCTTTTAAAATGCTGAGACCAATCATATGGTAACATTCACACTTCCCATACAAAATTCAATGTACATTTTAATGCAGGGCCAAGGATATATAAATATATACAAAATAGACATTATTTGTAGTTAACACTCTCATCAGGTCCATTAGCAACACATCAAAAGCAGATGCACAGAACGGTTAATAAAAGGTTTTCTTTAATCCTTTACAACGAAGTATGACCATTAATTATTGTATAAAATAGCACAAGTAAAGGCTTTAGTTCGGAAACTTTGGTGGTTTCCAATAAAAGAGGTTATTTTAATTAAAAATAAGACATTCAACCAGATAAATGTCATATCTGTTACATCCATCGTGATCACAAACAGTTTATGTAAAAAGAACACATTTGTTCGCAGAGCATTAAATATTGCACAAGTACACTTTTCCTTTGAAGACTAAGGACTTCCCATGTTTACAAACTGTAGTATGGTCCTTGAGTGGGAAGAAGTTGTGAGTGTGCATTTTCTAGCATGAGAAGCATACGGGAAATATTAATACTGTTAAGAGTTGACATCCATCCAACCTCTTCCCAGTCCTACTCTATGGCAACATGAAGTTGGAGAGAAAAGATTTGGCAAATAAGGTGCAACACATCACGCGTCAGATAAGATGTAAGAGCCAGTCGAGTCCAAGAACTTTATGATAGTCCTCTTGACCGTGGAATAAGCTCCTAGAGAATGAAGGCCAATGACATTCACAGTGATCACACAGTAGTAGAGTAAGGCTCCGCTCTTTTTTGGTTATTTTCCTTCTGAACGATTGTGTCTGATGTTTCAGTGTTTTCAGTATCACTGTCACTACTGTTTGCCACGGTTGGAGTCAAGTCCATCGGACCGGTCCTCTTGTGCAAGTGAAAATGGACCCCCGACTCCTGAACGTGGTTCGATATAAAGTCTTCATCGGACGAATGCAAGGACTCATCATCTCCTATCAAATGGTTCACAATATGAATCCCATCAAAGGTGTGTGGGCCTGGGAAGGGTTTCTTGCCTTTTAGACATCTGATCTGTAAAAAGAAAGGACACACACACATATATATATGCATTAGCCAACAAGAAAGGAGAATATGCCCATATTCAACTCATCATTTGTATCTTAAAGTACACCCACAAGTTATAAGAGCAGGAGTAGCATTGGAGTGTACTCAAAATCACTGCTCACCCTCACCAGAAACAAAAACAAATGTGTGTATATAATGATCCCAAGTTGTCCGTCCTTTCATGAGCTGCTATCAGAGGTTCCTGCTGATTGAAGATGGGAGGTGATTTTTGCCAATTCCTCCCCCCCCCCCGTGAACCCCAGCAATATTTTCCTCCACTGTTCAGGAAAGTACTCCAATCCTCTGGAGAGTTTTTGGTGGCAGAGACAGCATTCCTAGACAGCATTACATGGCATGAGGATGGGGGTGGGAAATCTGGGATTTGACATGGTGCAAAGGCCAAAGTTCAGGGGGAAAAGTGTTATAGTAAAGAAGTACTTTCCCCTAGAGCAGGCACCCCCAAACTTCAGCCCTCCAGATGTTTTGGACTACAATTCCCATCTTCCCCGACCACTGGTCCTGTTAGCTAGGGATCCTGGGAGTTGTAGGCCAAAACATCTGGAGGGCTGCAGTTTGGGGATGCCTGCCCTAGAGAAAATAAAATCAGAACACAAGCACAGCAAGCTTTCACTAGTGAAGCCACACTTTTACTCCACCGTCTCCTTCAATACAGTGGTACCTTGGTTTGCAACCGTTTTGGATTACAACCATTTTGGATTACAACCACGTCAAACCCTGAAGTGTGTGTCCCTTTTTTTGGATTACAACCCTTTTTTTGGGGGGGAGGCCCCATTGGCGAAAGCGTGCCTTGGGTTACATACAACCTGTTTTGGTTTACAACCGGACCTCCGGAATGGATTATGGTTGTAAACCAAGGTATCACTGTACACCTTTAGTTTGCTATAGCGTTCTATAATCAGCAGAGTACATAAACACAGCAAAATTTACTTAATATTCATGTTAAATGCACCATCTTCTGTTCACATTGACTGGACAATTAAATTCTACTCCTGGTGCCCATTCTTAGAATTTACAGTGTAATGGTTAGAAACATAAAAAAGATAGAGCAAATACTCTTGCTATTGAAATAAAGAAAGAAAAAGAGTGTGGGGAGAGATTGACTGGGGGCAAGCTGCATTCCAGAGATTTCTAAAGCCATTTCACCAGCTTGTTGAACAAGCGCTTTTTTAGTGCAGTGATCTATACATTACAATAACACTGCAAATGGAACAACCTAGATGCCAGGCCAAAGGGTGACATGCTCAGTTCCTACATGCAGAGCACCTTAAGTAGGATGTTACACTGTAAACAGAGGGACTGCTGAAATGAAATCAAGATGTTTAGACAGGGGCGGATAACCTTTTTTTTTGTTGCTAAGGGGTGTGTTCTGTGGGGGAACTTGGTTAGGGGTGCATGCTGGAGGTGGGCAAGGCAAAAGGCAGACGTTTGGCAACGTATTTCCCTTTTCCCATTTTCCCCTTCCCTTCCCACGTTGAAATTAAGCTGTGGTTCATGTGAAGCCCCCAGGCCGCAAGTTCCCCCAGTCTTGAGCTAAGCCCTTATACGAACTGAAATTGCCATGGCTGCTTTGCATGAAGTTTATGCACAGTGCACGACTCAAGCTGAAGCCAAGTATTGAGCTATGAGTTTTATTTTAAGAATATTTCGCAAGTGACACTTTGTGGGACACTGCACTACATCTACCCTGTTTCTCATATTTTAAGACATACCCATAAAATAAGCCATAGCAGGATTTTTAAGCATTCAAGGAATATAAGCCATACCCCGAAAATAAGACATAGTGATAGGCACAGCAGCAATGCCGGCCGCGGCAGGAGGAAGAGGAAAAAAATAAGACATCCCTTGAAAATAAGCCATAGTGTGTTTTTTGGAGGAAAAAAATAAATATAAGACGTGTCTTATAATATGAGAAACACGGTAGCAATGGTGTCTGACAGAACTAGGAGCCCTCTCTAAACCTGATCTTGTGTAAATATTCACAAGCAGAGCTGTAGAATTCCTCTTTCTGGTTCTGTATTATGACAAAAAGAGGGAGACACCGTTTGGGACATTTCTCAACTTTAAGCATGAATAAACCAGCCATCTTAGGACCAATTTCAACATCTTATTTTGAAGCTTTCTTAAGTTTTAAAGTAGAAATATTCACATCCAAATGATCCTTAAAGTGACCCACACGCCTTCTGAATACCTTTCAGAATTTAAAAACAGCACAGTAATATAACCGAAAGGAACAGACGAACAACAAAATCCCTGTCGATAGCTCAGTCAGCCGAGCATGAGACTCTTAATCTCAAGGTCCTGGGTTCGAGCCCTACCTTGGGCAAGAGATTCCTGCACTGCAGGGGGTTAGACTAGATGACCCTCGTGGTTCCTTCCAATTCAACAGTTCTATGATTCTCCTTATGCTGCTATTGTAGTACTAGGGGTTTGAAATTTGCCTGAAACGTGCAATGATGCAACATGTCCATAACGGGCTCTTGAGTTAATGAGATGGTTAGTGTTCAGTATGTGTCAAGATTAAGGAAGGTTCCATAGGTTTTAGACTAAAAAAAATTTTTTTTTAACCGAGGTTCAACAGATGGAAAAGGAAGCTATTCTTTCCAACTCAACAAAGTTGGCTATGAGTTTATCCTAAGTGGGAAGAAACCACATTCCAAAATGGGGAAGAGTAGCGTGACCTTCCAGATAGAGGACAATTAATCAATAGTTATTGTCCCTAGTTCCAGTCCTTGAGACCCTCCTTCCACTTGTTTGAACATCACACAGAAGGCGGGTGCCATTTCCCAGTTTATAACTAAGGAAGAACATTCCAGGTCTTAGCTCCAACTGCAGGAGAGGGGTGTATTTTCAAAACCAGAACTGGTACAAGTCTTCCTGTTTGTATCTCTTTTGACAGGACAGAACTAGGGATACTGATCACGGAAGAACGTTCTTGTTAATACTAAAAAGTGGCAGAAAATCTCTTGTGTTACCGACATAAATCTGAATTATCCATTCTAAATAGATATGTGGACTCAAGCCCCTTTTAATTTGGTTTAATGGAAGAAGCATGGCATCAGAACACGGGGCTGATCCACAGCGCATGGTATTAAGGAATGGAAATTCTCAAGAGATCCTGCCAAATTTAAATATAAGACACCATAGTACGCTGGCTACTGTCCCAACTATCCCATGGCTATTATAGAGTTGTCAGAAATTACAACTGCCCATCCATTGATGGTTGAAAGTGGCAGAATTGACTAGTGGCTCAAAAGTACCTGATTATACTTACACTTTATGTACTCATTATTTACCAGGCTGTGGATTATTATATTTGAGAACACAAAGCAACCATGCTTAGAAAGGTAGTCAAATTCATTCCACTTGAACTTTCTCATAACATGCTCTTACCTGTTGCTGACTGTCAACCCACGCATAAGCAAAAAGAAAAAAGACAGCAGAGAAAAGTTTAGAGGTTTAAAACATTCCTAAATAATCCAGATTAAAAACGCACAAACTAAGGTAGCATGTTAAAATATGAATATTTGCTTCAATCAACTCAAGTTAATTTCAAGGGCAGATTGATTTTTCTGGAAAAAAATAGTATATTAATTTCTATAGTCATTTCCTTGTTAAGACTCTCTCTCTCTCTCTCTCTCTCTCTCTCTCTCTCTCTCTCTGTGTGTGTGTGTGTGTGTGTGTGTGTGTAGAACTGTAAACATTTAGTGCAAAATTCAGTTGCTAAGTCAAAGTTCGTGAAGAAGCCAGCTGTATTGCCTTGATATCAAACATGCACTTTTTGAAAGTAAGGTCTTTAGAATTACGGTACTTCCATCACCACAAATATAAAAGGTTAAAATCTTATCAGTTATTACTTCCTTCAAAGAATCTTGTAGAACTGCAGTTTTATGGTGGTTCTGAGAATTATTAGAGATCTCTGCTTTTTTGAACAGTTAGCATTTAACTCTTTCTCCTGTATTTCCCTGATCTAAACTACTCTCCCTCAAGTTGCTATTAGCTCCACATTGGTGTTTCCCACCATATGCAGGGATGGTAGGAAGTGGAAACCAACAACTTACCGGGGGGGGGCAAGTTCCCCACCCCCCATGTATATAACATATCAACACAGTTCACATGTCACACTAAACCATGGTTTCATGAGATGCAGACAACCAGGAAGGAGCAACCACAAGCCTCCGTTTCCCTGTCCCTTTCTGTGTCATGTGGACAGTTTGTAACAAATTTTGGTAACTTTCAAAACAAGCCAACTTCAAAACTGTGATTTTGAAGCTGCCTTTTTTCAACTGGAGTTTGTTTTAAACCTTTAACCCAGATCTCAAAATATCTCAGTTGGTAGAGCACGAGACTCTCAGGGTCATGGTTTGAGCCCCACATGGGGCAAAAAGATTCCTGCACTGCGGAGGGTTGGACTAGATGACCCTCGTGGTCCTTGCCAATTCTACAGTTCTTTGATTCTATGATCTAGATAACAGGACAAGCCAAACTTAATGTTGCTGAAGTCCTTCTCCTGACCACATGAGGAGAGGAAAGGGATGGAGTATGTGAGCCCATACTGAGATCAGAGTGGTTCCTCCCTGTTCACATTTGTCTTACAAAATAATAATAATAATAATAATAATAATAATAATAATAATAATAAGTTATTATTTATACCCCCCCAATCTGGCTGGGTTTCCCTTGTCACTTTGGGCGGCGCCCAACAGAATATTAAAACAGAATAAAACATCAAACATTAAAAACTTCCCTAAACAGGGCTGCCTTCAGATGTCTTCTAAAAGTCAGGTAGTTGTTTATTTCCTTGACATCTGGTGGGAGGGCGTTTCACAGGACAGGCGCCACTACCGAGAAGGCCCTCTGTCTGGTTCCTGTAACCTCACTTCTCGCAGTGAGAGAACCCCCAGAAGGCCCTTGGAGCTGGACCTCAGTGTCCAGGCTGAACGATGGGGGTGGAGACACTCCTTCAGGTATACTGGGCTGAGGCTGTTTAGGGCTTTCAAGGTCAGCACCAACACTTTGAATTGTACTCGGAAACGTATTGTGAGCCAATGTAGGTCTTTCAGGACCATAGTTTACTGTGATGTACACAACAGTCCACTGTAATGAAGCAGCTTTGTCGCAACAAACCTCCCTAGGTTATGCAGTAGGCAAGAATACAGAAGCACGAAGGCTATCTATTTAAGGTTATGTAAAAGACTTAATATTAAATTTCAAAATTTCCTTTGTTCTGTTTTAAAAAATATCAAGGTGATAGTGGTTGGGGTTTTCAGCTTTTAGCAGTTATCAAGAGCAAAACAGCCGAAAGGAAACAAGAGGCTAAGGCAGGGCAGCTGTACTGCTTACATGACAAAGATCAAAACTAGCGACACACTGAGACCAGAAGCTTTCAAGTCAGAACAGGAAAGCAACAACTTGATCAGGCAAGGTCATGACTTTTTGATCAGAGCATTACCATATAATCAAAAGTTTTGAAATCTTAATAGAAAGTACGTGATTGAAAAGATAGCAAGTAGTCAGAAGAACAGGCTTCCATGTTGTACTATGTAATTGCACCATCAAATTTTACTTCTCTCGTATGTTGTAAAGACGTTTAAAAGACTTTTGGTGAATTTGGCCCTTGGGTGCCATTTTTCAAGCAACACGTTTCAAAAGAGAGAGAAGTTACTTAAAACAACAACAACAACAAAACCCTCTCCTTTTTAGGTTGACAAATAGAAACTAGCAAAAAATAAATAAATGTAGGATTACAATCCTTGGCAGCTATTCAAGTGCCATGGTTTATTTTAAATCAATAGCTCTGAGGCTATTTCTAGATCTCAATCCAAGTTTTTTCTCGTAAACATCTGGGAAAGGAAAGGTTGTTTAAGGTGACAGATTATGGCCTTCATGTCTATAACTGGGCCAGGAAAAGAAAACGAAAATTTTGTTCACCTATCCAGTAATCTACTGATTTTCTGTGATCTGTGCAAATTCCAACTTATTCTTGAAAAATCCATTCAGCCCTACCTAACCATAGCTAGAATTATGTCCAGACTTCATTCAGTATTTCATCCCAACATCTCAATGCTGAAGTTAGAAATCTACAAAATACAGGCCCATTTCCGTCAATTTCTCTGAAGTGGGATGATTATAACAAACTCCCTTCTCTCTGCCCTTCTCTCAATGTTATTTGCCTATCAAAACTTTCTATTAAATGCATATATATTGATTTGATATATTTTTCAGTAGTTTCCTCTCTTTCTCCATCTCTCAGGTCATTTGTATGTGCTTTAGAAGTTCAGCAAAAGAGACATCTCTTCCACTAGATCATGGCAATGAACATTATTTCAGAGCTAAAACCATCAGCTCTGAAAGTGAAGTACTCTTTTTTGGGGGGGAGGGGGAACGCTAAACTCAGTAACGAACATGAACAACATGATTTTCTAGAATTCTGTAGTGTTTCACCGACATACTTATGTTCACCACCAAGATATAAGAATGAGGTTGAAAACAAAGTATGGAGCGAGACCCTATTATGAAAAATGCTAATGAATCCTCAACTTTAAGTTATTCAGCATGAACAGCAGCTTTGGGTCTAAGAACACAGAAAACACAGCTGAAGATCTATACTTATTTTAACTTAAGGTCCACCAAGCTGCTATTTTAGATTGGGTGTTCGCTAACCACATGACCTCACAAGCGCTATCTTATCACATCACAGTTTCCTCAGACTGACCACAACTATTGAAATCAGACTCCGCCAGCATAGAGGCTCAGTATCTGACACGTACTAGCAAAAACAGCAACTTTCTAGCTGTCCAATAGCTGCGCTGACTTATGGGAGGGCAAATCTGGTGGTCTTGCCCTAACTGCATTTGCAAGATACCATGTAAGGAAAGCGCATGATTTATTGCTCTGTAAGCTTCAACCACAAGTTGAAAAACTCACACTTTAAATCTGAGAGCTAACATGTTTCCTTTTCATGTCAGGGGGTTATGGGGCAAAAAAAAAGGTTTGCATTCTCTCCCATACTTGATTTGGGCTACAACACTGCACCGTTTTTTTTGTTTTTTTTTAATTCTACCTGGAGTAAATGGTGCATTACTTATTTATTTAGAGGGAGGAAATCTCACCCTTAATCTTCCGAGTTGAGGCAAAGCTTTTAAATGCTTATCTTAAGATTATCACAATGGCTGCACTTCAGCGTATTGAAAAAGCTTTGCTCGTGAAAGCCTGACAAGCATCACTCTGGCAGCGTGTGCCGATGAGCCCAAGGGCATGCAGATGAAGACAACAGCAAAATGCATGATAGACCCACAAAGCTGACGGAATTCCATTACAGACCATGATTACCGCAGGGGGTGGGGAACCTGTGGCTTTCCAGAAGTTTGTTGGATACCAACTCCCACCGACCTCGGCCAGCATGGTCAAATGGCCGGGGCTGATGAGAGTTGTCGCCCAGCAACCAGAAGCTATGAATGCCATCAACCATGGCAACCTTGTGGGATGACTACTGCTAAGCAGTAGCTCACTCTTACCAGTCTGAAAGGTCTCCTAAGATGCTGCTGGATGGAATGGCTGTTCCACCTCATGGAAACTATGATGCAACACCGTTTCATATTCCTTTACTCCAATATCCACATGAAGAGACTGGGAGAGATTATCGGAAAGGTTTGGAAAGCGGTGCCATCAGTACACAGATGACATTTATTTCCCATTCCTCTTTTTTTTATCTGAACCAAGTTTAAGTTGGAGAAGCTCTGGAGGTATAGGTAGACTGGAGATCAGCAAATGAACTAAAACCAACATAAACCAAACAAACACGTCATTGGCCAGTAGTTTCAGGGTGCTTCTGGGAGCTCAGCTAATGATTATAGCCAGGAATGTGTCTCTCCCCCCCCCCCAGCTTCAGCCAATTTTAGCTGCAGCTGTTCCTGGAAAATAATAATCCGAAGCCAGTTACACATGCTGCAGCAGTTATCTTCAGGATGTCCTAGCCTAATGTAATTCACCTGGGGTTGCTTAAGAGTGTCTGACAGTCAGCATGTAGGCAGGAGCTGGGCAGCGGGAGTTCCCAGTCAGCTTCAATGTGTTTACTCTGACCAATAAAACCATAAAACAGCTCCAGTGTGTGTGTGTGTGTGTGTGTGTGTGTGTATTTTATATATATATATATATATATATATATATATATATATATATATATATGAGAACGGTTCCTTTCATATATGCAGTTAGGTGGTCAGATGGGGCCCTGATCCAGACGCCAGCATGGTCTTAGACTGTCCTGCACAAAGGAAAGGGTATTTTCTTCAATTAACACCGTCATTATAGAATTCTCTCACTAGAAAAGTTTGGCAGCTCTGCTTGCTTGGTTTATAGAAAGGTGGTATATATGAAGTAGTTCCATCAGCATGAGGATTTTCATTTACGCAGTGGAGCTTATCCTCCTTCTCCATGTGCACCCCCACATCCCCCCCCCAAATCTGAAATGGAGGGTAATGGGAACCCCCAGAACAGATTCAGGCGGCATGCGGGCAGAGGAAAGTTCTGTTGCGCAGCCAGAGGCCACTTTGCTGGATACTACCCTTTGCTCTTGCTATATATTGCTATTTATGTGGCTTAAGTTAATTTTCGTGTCCTGATGACAACCATTGGTTTTAACAATGGGTAGAATGTGGCAGGCAGTGGAGCAGCTACGTAATTATAGATTCCCGACTCAAAAGGTCTTATGGGGCCGCCCCTTTAGACAACCATGTGTACTGCTTCCTTCGTGAAGCACAATTGAGATAGCATTTTTCAGTCCCAACTCTAGGGATTAGACACTGTGCAGCATTCCTTATGTTCACCATGGTTCAATTTAGCCAGCACATGATCTCTTCCAATACTCTGTATAGCCTAACCATGGTGGTGTTGGTTATCTTACTTCTCCATGTTCCAAGAACATCGTTACTCTACAGAGAGCCACGTTACCCCAATGTTTTCTGTTTTGGATCAGCCTTTTCTCAGGTTAAAGAGGAAAAAACCTGTCGGAATTCAAGTGTTTTGTCCAATGTATATTCTGCGAGGTCTCAAGTAACTTAACTTTGACTTAGGGAATCATTCTGTGGAAAGTAAAATTAGGAACCTCAACTTTAAACAATCTAGATGGGATTTCCCACTGATTTAAGGTTTATTCTGCTAGGAACTTTTCTGACTGAGATTCCTTTAATTCAGTTTCCTGGGTAAGTCTGGTTAGTTCTCTAGAATACTATTTCCTGAAGTCGAAGTTTTATTTAGCACATTTATGCCCTTTTGAAAAGCTCAAGGAAGTCGGCACTCTTAAATCAAACTCAGTAGAACAAAATGATCAAGTTACTAAAAGCGGAACAAAAAAATTGCAAAGCAGATATTAATGTACCTGGGCATCTTTCAGCAGTACATGTATTATTATTATTATTATTATTATTATTATTATTATTATTATTATTATTATTATTATCATTATTATTAAAAAGAGGGGGGGGAGAGATCACTACAGGAACTTAAAAACCATACATGCCCCCAAAAGCCTTCTAAACAGAAATGTTTAGCCAACCAGTAGAAGGAAATTTATGATGGGCAAGATGATCCTCCCTTGAGAGAAATTGCAGAGCCTGGGCACAGTGACTGAAAAAGAAAAAGGTCCTTTCCTGTTCCCAACTAAGCACACTTCTGGGGAAACATAGGGAAACCTCTGGTCATAACCAGCTTGCCTAGCGAGGCAGAGCTGCATCAATAGCTTTCCAGCAGCGGGATATCAAATCCAAACTACTACTACTACTACTCTTCTTCTTCTTCTTCTTCTTCTTCTTCTTCTTCTTCTTCTTCTTCTTCTTCTTCTTCTTCTTCTTCTTCTTCTTCTTCTTCTTCTTCTTCTTCTGTGGAGCCAACCTGGCAGACCACAGCTAAGCGGCAGTGATACTGCTGCCAAGAAGCCATTGCTGTGGCTTCACCTCTCCAGGCAGGCTGCTCCAGCATCTGATGAAGATCTCAATACATGGGCAGGCTTGTATGGGAGTGGAAGGTCCTCTGGAAACCCTGGCCCCAAACAGCTTTTAAGACTCTTCATCAGCACTTCATCAGGAACAAAACTGGGAGCCTGTGCAGCTGCTTCAATAATGGAGTTATATGCTCCCTGTTAACAGCTGCCACAGTCTGGACCGTTTATAGTATTGGTGCTCTTTTCATAAGCAGCCCTATGTATATTGTATACTACAGAAAGCCAAGTGTGATGTAACTAAGGCACATGTCACCATGAACAGATCAAGAAAGCAAGTCCCTACATATGCTTCCACTATTCAGCCTCGTCCCAAGGTGGCCCTTTGCATATATGGCCTGAATTATTTATCCACGAGTAATTACTTAGTGTTTACAATTTCATTTTTACGAGCGGAATCGTTTAAAAGCAGGGCATTTGATCTGCAGCTGAAGGTCGATCTTCATTAAGTCCATCTTGAGTTAGTTCAAGAGAAGCGCGATTTGAAGGCGAGATAGCGCCTCTATCAGAATCTGTCACTGTTCGCATTAGGTTGTTAGGACAGAAATATCAGATGGGTTGGAGCACAAGGTGCATGAAGATAGCAAGAATGAGCCTCGAGCTCTGACGCTGGAGAAAAAGAAAGTGCAATCTTCCTTTCTTTTTCACGGAAAATTTCCTATCTGAATAAGCCAAGCAAGTGTTTTTGGTGTGGTTGAAAGTCAATGATATACAACAACGATTGTTTACATATTATTTAGCTAAAAAGCATTCCCTTCTTATCACGGACCCTACCTGAGCAGTTTTAGGCCCCAGCTTATCTCATGTCCCCTTATGTGACAGCTGCCAGAGAGCAAAAGAAGTCAAGGCATCAAGAGGCCATAAATGGGGTTCTTTGGGGCTGATTATATGAAATTGTGTTGTGCATATAGTGGTTGGGGTGAGTGCACATGAACCACCAGAAAGAATATTGTTTTCCGGGCTGCAGCTGGGAACCACTTTTAAATCACACCAGGCATTATTATTGCTTGCACAGGCTAAAGAAGGGGGACTAGACAAGGTTTATTGCATGCATTTACTCTTCTGACAAGAAATTATACTAAGTGTGTGAAATATTAGTAAATATAGTAATTAGTAAATATAGACAGTGGTACCTCGACTTACAAACGACTCGACAACCAACCAAATTTTTCGACTTACGAATAGGGCAAATGGCTGCAAGCTTACAAATTTCTCGACATCAGAACGGAAACCGCGGCAGTTTTAGTTAGGGTTTTTCCGACTTACAAATTTTTAGATTGGGTTGCTTCGACTTACGAATTTTTCCGTTTCCAATGCATTCCTATGGGAAATCGCGTTTCCCACGGCACTTTTCGACTTACGAATTTTTCGACCTACGAAGGTGCCTTCGGAACGGATTAAATTTGTAAGTCGAGGCACCGCTGTACTTTTATAAATATCGATACCGATATGTAAATAACATTACATAATGTATCCATTTAATTGCAGGAAAAACTACAGTACTGCATACAGTTCATGTGATACTCAATCCTAATTGAGGACATCACAGAATCCAACAATTTTTGAACTGGAAAAATATAGGAGGGGCTGTTTCGGAATAGAAAGTTTTCAGAACAAGGTATCAGACGGAGCCTCAACTACTTGACCATCTGAAACTGGAGGTTCAATTAATTCTGCAAGAACGCACGATAGCAAACAATTTGCTTTCGGCTCTCCCTTGGAAGAGTCCCTCAACGTTATAAATCAGGTATTACTGCCATGAGATTTACAATGCAGAAACTAGCTACTGTTGTTGTACAGGAAAATGCTATCAGAAGACGGAAAGGGTCAGAATCTGCGTATCGTGGAACTACAGCAGACACAGAAAACTGTACGACACAAACATATTTTTTTTACGCGGTTCCAAAGTTCTTCTTCAACTCTACAACTAGAAGCCGCTATTCCATGCTTCTGCCTCCCAAAGTATTTTGTGGTCTGTTAAGTTTGTGTGAGAAAGGCTATCAGTTCTAATCTTATGCCCCACTCTTGTAATCTACACTGCACATTTGTTCCTTGCAACATCCAACAGGAAGCCAAGACAACTGTTTAGGAATACAGAGTATATAAAGAAGCAGCAGAAACTCCCCCACTCCCCACCCCGCCGGGCAGTTTAGGCAGTTTATAAATCAATCAGTATGCACTGGGAACTAATGCAAGTGAGAGAATATACTCTAACACGGTCAACAGTTTATTTTAGTCCAGACTGGATGAGGCTGTCTAGATATTTGTTCTGCTGACCCCTTCAAGACCCAATTTGAACTGATGATGGTTCCCAATGCATCTTCCTTTCTATGCATGGAACAAAAGTGCAATGAAGCCAATATGCCTGGCCTTTATGTCAAGCATGAAGCACAAAAAGCTCCTTTTGTGTACCCCGCCTTCTTCAGCTTTCTCATAAACAACAACCATTTCAAAGCAGTTGTGGCCTTGCCTTCGTAGAACATAATACTGGCCAAGAACAGGTCTGCATCGAGTGGACAGCCACCTTAAGTAGGGGTGCCGTATTTCAAAAAGTGAAAATCCAGACACAAAAGTTTTTTTAGTTTTGCCCAACATTTTTGGGGGTGTTTTTTTGTTTTGCAAAATCTCCTTTTAAAAAATGAAGTTTTTGAGCTACTTTTAAAATGAAATCCGCCAAAAATCCACACTTCCAACATGGGTTACATTTGGATTTTCACAGACATTTCAGAGATTTTTCACCCGTACGCTGTTCCTGAAGGCCAAATTCCGGATGTGTGACAACCCTATCTTAAGAGTAGATGGAAATCATTAGCCAATCTTTTTGGCAAATGTGCCACATGTTTAGTCCAAAACATGAGATAACGGCACTCTAGTCTGCGCACTACACAAGGCAGAAAGCTCTCACCCACAGTCATCTTATTATTTTGCATCTACTGAATATAATTTTGGAAAGACAAGCGAAAGGGCAAGCCTTATTAAGCCATGCTCAAGCCCAAAGACCACACGAGAGCCAGTGTGGTGTAGTGGTTAAGAGCGGTAGACTCGTAGTCTGGGGAACCGGGTTCGTGTCTCCGCTCCTCCACATGCAGCTGCTGGGTGACCTTGGGCTAGTCACACTTCTTTGAAGTCTCTCAGCCCCACCCACCTCACAGGGTGTCTGTTGTGGGGGAGGAAGGGAAAGGAGAATGTTAGCTGCTTTGAGACTCCTTTAGGTAGTGATAAAGCGAGATATCAAATCCAAACTCTTCTTCATTTCTTCCTAATGTTTCGCAGACGCCACCTACTCTACTGGCACCATTGGTATAGTTTCACCACCAATTATTTAACAGAGACTATATCATAATCTGCGGCATTCACATGGTGCCTTATTTTGCTAACTTTTAGGTGCAAAACTGATATTCACTTGGTCTTCCTAAGAACTTCCATTTAGGTCAACTCCATCCAGACACATAATTTAGTCACCTATAATTATTTTTAAAGGTTTATCTATTGTATCCTTTGCTTTTAATGATGATGCTGTTATATATATATATTTATTGTTTTGTGAATTTTAGTGGTGCTTTATCTATAACTTTATTTATCAACCACTCAGAGGACTTATTGGGTCAGCGGTTTATAAACAAATAAATGCTCTAACTGCTGTTTACTTCCATTTTTTAAACACTGTTGTAACTCTTGTATACATACATTACAATTTCTTCTTTTGGTTTTTTTTTTATTTGTTAGATGCCTTGGGAAGATTTTAATGGAAGGCTGGATAAAATGTTTTAAACAAACCCCCACCCCCCCACAATTTTTTTTTGCTTATAGTGAAGATTTTGGTGGTGGCCTGTCCAAAAGTGAAAGGATGAAGAGCAGAAGAGAGAAGTGGCTTCAAAAATAGGGTTGGGAAGGTGAAAAGAGGGGTTAGTAGTTGCATGGAGTGGGAGGGGAAGCTCTAGGGGGGTTAATGTGACTTTTTAAGCAGAGCACCTCATAAATACACTTTAGGGAAGATCTTCAACAGGTAAAACTCTGTTGTATACTATTTATAGCAGCTTAAAATATAAACAGGACCAGATTTTTGGGGGGGAGGGTTGTTTTGTTTTTAAAGATCAGGAGTACCATACACTGATTTGTCTTTCAAACTTGAAAGCTGCAGGCATGCACACTAAAGTAACTTCTATTTCTTTCACATGTTTTGCTTAGTCATCTGTGAATGTCTCCCTTATTCAGTTGGCCAAAAGGTTGTGGTCGCATTGTGTATGCCACAACTTTAAAAGAAAGATTAGCTTACAAGGTTAACCATAGCATGCCTATGAATGTTTAGAGAAGGCAAAGTGAGAGGGACCATTAAACATTTGGAGGGCTTAATATATATATATATATTTGCCTTTATTGAGTACAGCCATACCTCTTCTTGCAAATGCTTCATGTTGTGTTTTTTCGGGTTAAGAACACGGCAAACCCAGAAGTGTTTATTTCCGGGATTCGCCACGCACACACATGCAGAAGCGTTCTGCGCAATTCGCGCATGCGCAGAGGCACTCTATCGTGCTTTGCACATGTGCAGAAGCACCACTCTGGTTACGGACTTTTCAGGGTGCTAACGGCACCCCAAAACAGATCATGTCCACAACCACAGGTACCACTGTATAGTGTTGTGTAAGATATGCACTTCAGGTCAGAGTGTGATTCTGAGGAAATTCCTGCTTCAATATTTTTTTTAGTTAATATATTAAATGAAATTACATCCCTTTGAAGTTGTGACATTTCGTTGTCTCAGAACTCAAACCTTTTGTCAAGTGGTTTGATGGCTTACTGCCAGGGGAACAATGCCATGTTTGAGATGGACTGCTGGGTAAAACTCATAACTGCCACTCCCCTCATCTATCCGCCTAGGATGTCTTCTCTAGTTCTCCCTCTGGGTTTTGAGACTTCAAAAGACAACCTATAAATTTTATACCTCTTTACAAAAGCCAGGTCTGAAATTCTTGCAATCCCAAATTGCATTAAGATTCATTATAAGGTGTTTATGTAATGCAGAAAAATGTGTTTTGTCATCCTGAAGTGCTGAACAACTCCGAAAGAGAAGATAAAAGTGAGGTGTCTATCTAGAGTGAATAGGTAGATTTTTTAAACAGAACTTTCATTAGCAGGTCCTAATTTTCCACAGAGTATCACAGAAGTATTAATTTGACGAGAAAGCTGCGTTCCAATGCTTGTTTATCTGGGAATAAGCCTCACTGTACAATGGGACTTGGCCACTATTCTTCCTTATTCTCAAATGGTTTCGGGTTAAGAACGGACCTTCGGAATGAATTAAGTTCATAACCCGAGGTACCACTGTATACATTTGGAAATACCTCTACCCCACAGCCTAAATTGCTTTCCAAGCAGGTAAAGGTAAAGGTAAAGGGACCCCTGACCATTAGGTCCAGTCGTGACCGACTCTGGGGTTGCGCACTCATCTCGCATTATTGGCCAAGGGAGCCGGCGTATAGCTTCCAGGTCATGTGGCCAGCATGACAAAGCCGCTTCCGGCAAACCAGAGCAGCACACGGAAACGCCGTTTACCTTCCCGCTGTAGCGGTTCCTATTTATCTACTTGCACTTTGACGTGCTTTCAAACTGCTAGGTTGGCAGGAGCTGGGACCAAGCAACGGGAGCTCACCCCGTCACAGGGATTCGAACCGCCGACCTTCTGATCAGCAAGCCCTAGGCTCAGTGGTTTAGCCCACAGCGCCACCTGGGTCCCAAGCAGGTACTGGAGTGCAAACACTTGCTTGAACTCGCACATAAAATAAGCTCTTAACCTGCAACTCCCTATATTAGAATGGGCGTCCGGGATATGGATCCGGGATATTGCATCCTTACGTGGATGCAAATTCATTTCAGATGCATATCCGAATCTTTACTGTATGTCCACAGTTCCGAGTGATATGCACCTGTAGGCTGTTTGTTTGCACAGATGTCCTTAGCTGGATTGGAGTATAAATGTTTAATGCAAGATGGTTGGATATTGATTCCTCAAGTGAGTTTAACGATTGTTAAAGGTGCTGTTGATAAAAAGGCAAAGCAGGAGTTCTGCTATAATCTCAAGTGAGATGGGCCCTACAGAAGTCCCAGGCACCTCTGAATTGTTGCCGGTTTGTATGTTTATTCATACACACCAGCGACAAAGCTGCATCTTCCAGCTGCTTCTGTTGAAATCTACTACCGGTATGTTCATGTTTCGGACAACGTGTCCTGCTGCTACATTTTAGAAGTGTGATATTTTCGCACAAAATAAATCATTTGTACAAGTATATCACATTTCTTGATGGCAGAAAGGAAAGGATACAGATAGATCAACATTCACGTTAAGAGTGGAAATGCATAAAAAATTAGGACTGAAATAGTAAAGTCATTTAAAAACTAGAAGCTGTTTTATTTTCAATGCAAGAACTTGTGGAAATTTATTTCACATGCAGGCAACTGCCTCTTAAGATGAAAAATCTAAATAAATCAAATGTTACTGGACTATTACACCTCAACGCACATAATTCTTACAATAAATCTTAACTCAGTTGGGTTAGATGTTCCAGAACATTGTCAGATTATGGATGTTATCAAGTCATGAGGAATCATTAAATGAAGAATGTTAAAAACACTGAAACAGTAGTTGCCTAGGATCAGCAAAAAAGCCCCACATAAACCAAGTGGTTCAAGATAACTGAAAGAAACCAAAGTGAGCAAAAATTATAATCTTTGGCTTACCTCATGATTGAGCTCTGCTATCTGATCTTTCAGTTCTCGGATATACTGACTTGAGTCGGAATTATTAAGCTGTCCTTGAAATTTCCCTTCTTCTTTCTGTTCCAGAAAAGATTTTTTTTTTAAAAAAAGGTTGATCAGGTAGGACTTTACTCCCTTTTATACTACAGTATTTCAGAAAGGTGGATTCAGAAGATAACATCATACTTAGAATACACCATTGAAATCAATGAATTAAGTTATTGATTTCCACAGATCTGCTCCAAGTATGACTTACTGGATACCACCCAGAGCTTTCCAGGTTTATATAATGTATTACCTTTGTTTTCTTTATTATTAAAAAAAACATGCTTATAACTACATTAAAAAAACAGAATTTAAACAGAATACAAACATGCATTCTATTTCAGAAATAATAATACTATCCTTCATCCGCAGAACTTAGGGCAGTTCACAACTATATATCTATATATATAAGCACAAAATACATGATATAAACAGGAACAAAAAAACAAACCAACTAATATCCCCAGCCACCTCCCTTAACGCATTTAAAAGGAGTATAAAGTAAGATTAAAGTAAAAAGGTAGGGGTTGGGAGAAAGAATCTATTTCAAAACCTTTTAACAATAGAATAGTAATTAATTATCCTCATCAAACCTGACTTCAACACAGTGAAAAAACACAATATATTTTAATTAGCCCCAAATCTGTGGGATAACCAGCCTCATATAACCAACATGCTTTATTTAATGCCTTATAACCCTTAAACTTTTCTGACTCATTTTCATATTTTGGAAGCAATTTATACTTTCCTGAAATATAGTAATGATAATAATTTATTATTTATATGCCGCCCATCTGACTGGGTTACATTATTAGTGTTCATAGAATCATAGAGTTGGAACGGACCCCAAAGGTCATCTAG